>NC_060278.1:110354964-110358085 GCF_021613505.1 Equus quagga | reverse complement strand
GGGGGGGGGGGGGGGGGGGGGGGGGGGGGGGGGGGGGGGGGGGGGAGCAGGAGCGCGACTCCTGGGCAGTAGGAAGAGCCTGAGGCAGACCTAGCACTGCCTCATCCTCACAGCCCCAGAGACCCCCAGCCCAAGTCAGATCCTGCGATGGGGTGACCAGACACCTCACTGGGGGCCTCCTCAGGAGGACAACGGGGAGACAGGAGCGGAGAGTGGAGGGCCAGGGCAGGAGGCACACGCTCCCCAGGGTCCATCTAGGGCCACTGCTGAAGGGTCAGGAGCAGAGAGAAGCAGTGAAGGAGCTGGGGCCAAAAGAGTGAGGGGGGGGGGGGGGGGGGGGGCGAGAGAGAGGGAAGGAGAGAAAAAAAGAAAGGGGATTTTTTGAAGATGAGAGCACGCACAGAAAGTGCTCCAGGGAGATGGGGCAAGAGAGAGAGGGCCGGGTGCCCCAGGCGCAGACCAGGCCCTGTGCTGCCTCCCGGGATTGCACTGCCGTGCGGGGGGCCCCCTGCTCTCCACTGCAGGGGCCTCCACAGGGAGCCTGCCCTGAGACCCTGAGGAGGTGGCCCCCACCTGAGCAGCCAGGCTGGGTCACACAGACAGTGCCAGGGTCTAGTCCTGCCCTGCCCAGCCCTGTCCTGCCCAGCTGACCCCCTCAGCCCCCAGCACCTGGAGTCGAAAGTGAGAAATAAGTCCAGGTCCCACAATAAATCAGCGGCATCTAGTTACATCTGGGGCCAAGGGTCACCCCCCAGCCCTGTCTGCATCCTCAGGTGAGTCTGTCCTCTCGAACCCCCGGGGGGTGCAAGTGGATGCAGTCACGGACTGGGGCGCAGCCGGGGGAGTGTGGCACCAGGCAGCTCACCGAGAGAGCCAGAAGGCCCTTTGGCTCGAGGCCCTACCAGCCCAACCTGCTCCTGTCTAAGAAGGGATATTGATGGGATATTCTGGAAACTTCACTCAGATGGACAGTGGCAAACTGCAAACTAGCAAAACAGATTGTGTGCACCCAGTGGTGGGTTTCTCACCGACCCATCCCCAGCGTGATCTGAATTGAGCCTCGGACTGCCTCCAATGCGGCCAGGACTCCCCACTGTGGGGCACAGACCAATCGGGGGCCTCGGTCCTGCACTGGGAGCTGAGGCTGGAGCAGCTTCAAGCTTCGAGAGGGGTAATTTATGGGGCGCAGCCTGATCCAGACTTGGCACCCCCCCCACCACCACCCCCACCCATCCATCTCCCCACCACCGTGGCAGCGCTCTGTAAGGACGGATGGCAGGACCCAGGGCCACCCCACCTCTCATCTGCCTGGATCAACTGGGAGGGAGCGGTAATTTATACCCTGAAGGCCAAGGAGGAGGTGGCCCAAGGGACTCCCAGCCATCCTGGCCTCGGAGGGGTAGAGCCTTCTGTGCTGGGGCCCCCAACTTCTTAGGGTTGCCAAACAGAACACAGGCCACCCACTTGAAGGTGAGCTTCTGATGAACCATGAGTATGTTCTTAGCATAAGTGTGCCCAGATACTGCAGGAGACAGACCAATATGAAACATTCTTGTTGCTTATCCGATGTTCAGGCTTAACTGCGGGGCCTGTATTTCCATTTGTTACCCTGGCCATCTTTGCTCTGTTTCCCATTTGGGGGCCTCCCCACCAGCCCCCACAATGCCTTCTCACTGGGACCCCCAGGGGCTTGAGGGCTGCTGTGTCCTGGGAGCTGCCTTTCCCTCAGTCCAGCACCCAGTCCATGGCTTTCTCTCCATCCAGCCAGCTCTGAGCTGTCGATCCATCGAGCAGGGGTTCCTGTGTCTTTGCTGCTGTCCAGGAGGCAGAGCCAGGGGGCAAGCACGGGCTGATCCCCTGTCCCATAGGGACCAGGAGGGGAGCAAGGCCAAGGCTGGAGGCAGCCCCTCCTCAGGCCCCCAGTGGGGCGGCTGGTCACTCCTCGGAAGGGGGCAGGAGGAGCTGGGCATCCTCTTGGGAGGAGCCCTGGGTTGTGCACCCTCCTGGCTATGCGGCCTCGACCCTGGGGTAGCTGACCCTGGGAAGGCTCTGCTCTCTCCCTCAACACCCTCCATGCTGCTGGATACACCACAGTTCTCTCCCCTGAAGGGAAGTTCCAGCAACAGACCTCCGGTTGCCCTCTTGCAGGGTCGGGCTGAGGGTGGAATGAGGTGAGATGGGGAGAGCTCAGCCCCCAGGAATGCTCGGGGAGAGCTGCCTTGCCTGGGGTGTGATGAGGTGGACCAGGCAGGAGGGGCAGGGGACAGGGGAGGGAAAACGGTGGCCCCTCCCATCCTCCCTGGGAGCCATCCCCACACACTCTGCCCCTCCCAGAAGGTCCTTCCACCCGCCAGGCTGGCGGCAGGAGGGGGAGGTGCTCCGGCCCTTTGTCACTGTCGGTCACAAGCTTCTGGGCCGAGGTCTCCTCCAGCGGCCCCTGAGCAGCAGTGCTATCGGGATGTTAACTAAGTAGGAAATGGAGACAATGGGCTTTCTCACCCCAAGAGCAGGTCCCACTGGCCCACTGTCGGGGATAAAGGACCACATGTGGATTTTTCCAGGCCCCCCAGCTGACGTCACTTTGGAAACGGGAGGGAGTGGGAAGGAAGGGATGGGGGGAAGGAAAAGATGGGGGGACAAGCGAGGTGGTTTCTGTGTCTGGAGGTTGTCGCATCTCCTGGGGTCGCCATAAAAGGCTTTCGGCCAACAAAGAAGGAAATACGCAAGCACGTGTGTGTGAGTGAGTGTGCACAGGTGTGCCTGCATGTGCATGTGTGTGTGTGAGGTGTGCAAGTATGTGAGTGCACACACTGTGAGCACGTGTGCCTACCTGTGCAAGTGTACATGAGTGCGCACAGTGTGAGCATGTGTGCCTGTATGTGCAAGCATGTTTCTGTTTGGGGGCTTGTTGAGGGCGTCATCACGCAGCACCTGGGGCAGGGGCTCCCCACCCTGTGCCTTTCCCTGAGGCCTCCTGCAGACTCCACCTTTTGGGAGGTAGCGGCCATCTCCCCAGGAACACACTCTGTGCACACGCACAACCCTGGCCCTCCAGGTGGCCGCAGCAACACACTCTGTGCACACGCACAACCCTGACCCTCCCAGGTGGCCGCAGCAACAC
>NC_060278.1:110328677-110354954 GCF_021613505.1 Equus quagga | reverse complement strand
CTGTGCACACGCACAACCCTGACCCTCCCAGGTGGCCGCAGCAACACTTGGCACACAGGAGCCTTCACCAGAGCTGATGGGTGATGGTCTTTTGCAGGGACGCCGTGAGGCCTCGACCCTGGCACCTCCCACCGTGCAGCCTTGGTGAGGCCCGTTAGTGCCCTACCCTGAGCCTCTGAGCCTGTGGAAGGGAGTGAGGGCTCCAGGCGCCGGCTGAGCACACCAGCAAAGGGCGCCGTGACGTGGACACCAGCCCTGTGGCACCCACGGTCCACACTGGACCTCACGTGCCTGCAGGAACACGGTGCAGGCCTCCTGTTTCCCAGGAAACCCCATCTACAGCCCAGGGGCTGCTGCAAAGGACCTTCCCCAAGAAGTGGAGTGCACCAGTTTCCTGGCCACCCTGACGGGCCAAGACTGTCCGTGTCACCAATGGGTGTCACACAGAGCCCACTCACCACCACTGTGGGCTGCACAGGGCAGGCAAAGGCCATACATCCCTCATCCGGGCTGGGCCTCACTCACGGGCCCACAGGAAACCGTCAGGGAGGAGCAACCGAGCGACTGCACTTAGACCAACAGACGTGCGGGTTAGTGTCTTACAGACAGAATTCCTGAGGTTCCAACCACCCTGGCTGCTTTCTTCCTAAGTGTGTGCTGTCAACGCGCTGTCATTTCCAGTGCCGTCGGGCAGCCACGTGGAGGGGAGCGTCTGCGGTCCTGCCCCCCAAGAGGGGATGAGCCTTCGAGGGGGACTTCACACAAAAAACGAGGCAGGGGAGTCAACAGCCACCCTGCATCCTGAGCTGCTTGGGGACAAAACCGTGATCCAGGGAAGGACCAGTGAGAGACGTTTCCTGCAGGTGGGGAAGCACTCTGGCTGGGGAGCCACGGGGCCACCGCTCCAACTTGAGCACTGTACTTCTACGGAGTGACATGCGGTTTTCATTTTTATCTTCTCTGGCAAAGTCAGGGACCCGCAGCCACAGAGGGCCCAGGAGCCACATGATTTCGTTCAAGGTCGGGCTGGCGGCTGATCTGACGGGGCAGCCCCATCTCGCAGGCCAGCATCAGTGTCAGGCTGGTTTATTACCTGAGGCTCAGCCCTGTCACCAGACATCCAGCCTGATGTCACGCGCGGTGAAGTAATTTACAGCTTATAGACACGAGGGGCTGCCTTGTGCAGCCATCCATCCGTCCACCTGTCCATCCTACTCAAGCTCAGGCTAGGGGGGAGCTGGAGACCCTGCATCCCTCTCCCTCCCCCGTGATCAGCCAGGTGCTGTGCAGCCTCCCACCCCACCGGCCCCCTCTCCCCGCTCCGGCACCGCTGCTCCAGCACGCCATCCCTGCGGATGCACCTTTTGGGGGAGCTCCTTGGCCTGGAAGTCGGTCATAAATACCCATCACGTGACAGGACATCTGCCAAGGCTGCAGTCACATTGCTCGCTCCCACCGACAGGACAGATTGACGCGCCTGGAGCATGATTACGACTCCCCAAAAACAAACTTGCCCTGAGTCCTTCCCCAGAGGACCCCTCTCTGAGTGGGCTGTCTGGTGACCTGGCCGGCCAGTGCCTGCCGAGTTTAATGCAGAGAGACCTCAGGAAGGGGCTTTGAAACCAGATTGGGTTACAAACGTGATCTGGTGGCCGGGGAGCTCTCTTCCCACTTCCGGCTCCCCTCGTCCCCGCAGCCGACTCGGCCCCGCTGGGTCATCCCCAGTGCAGGCTGTTTACAAGGCCCGGCGTCCCCTGGTCCACAGGAGCTTGTGTCACTGCTGATGTGAAGCCCACCTAAGCTGCTCTCTAAGGGTTGCTGGTGCTGGGAGGGGAAGAGCCCAGTCTTGGGCTGGGCGGGGGCAAGGACCCATGGACAGCAGGGGCCGGCAGAGGGAGCAGAGCACGGCCCGAGAGTTGTCGGGAGCTGGGTTCAAATCCTGCCTCAGCCTGTGCCTGGCCCCGGCCCTCGGACAAGTCCCTTCTGTCCAGGCCTTGGTTCTGCCCCCTGTGAAATGGGCATGAGGGCCGCCCCACCTCACCAGCTGGCTGTGAGCTTTAAAGGAGCTAAAACACACACGTCCCCAGGCCCAGCCAGGCACATGGGGGACACTCGGGAAACGCCAAACAAGGGTGGTGACGATGACGGTGACAAAAGCAACCACAACCCGGGGGGGTGGTGGGCCAAGGCACAGATATGGCATGGTGACCGGCCCTGCGGCCCCTGCCCCCTGGGCAGTCGCTGTGCCTTGCTCCAGCTCTGGGCTCAGCTGGATAGCTTGGGCCAGAGGGGCAGGCGGCCTGAGGCCAGCATCAGGCTCAAGCTTGACGGTACCTGCAAGAGAGGGCGCACACACCACCCCAGATGTGTCCTTGACAGACTGTGACACCTGCGGCACCCCCAGATGCAGCACCCAGGCTCCCCAAGCCCCTCCCAGGCATACCTGAAGAGTCTCACCTCCTGACCTCCCTTGCCACGGGGGAGCTCTGCAGTTCTGGAACTTCAGGTGCTCAGAGTCATCCGTGTTGGAGAAGAATCCTCCACACGGACTCATCCCCCTGAGGGACGGCAGGTCTTGAAGATGCTCCAAGGCTCGGGGTCAGCAAAGACAGGGCACAGCCCTGCCCTGGTGGAGCCTGGGGGAAGAGGGGCCTTGGGTGGCAGCAGGGGAGGGGACTTTGAACTGACTTTCCCCACCCTGGGGAGGGGGCGTGGGGCTTACCTGAATAACTGGGGAGGACGCAGACCTCCACAGGGGCCCCAGCAGCGGGTCTGACCTCTCAGCCCCTCCCCGTCCGGAGGCCCCATCCAGGCCTCATTCCCTGAGCCCCCACACTTGCAGGAGGGGCAGGTCCCCGGGGGAGTGGGGAGGGCCAGGCCCAGGCCCACTCCTTCCGGTGACCCTGTCCTGAAGGGCTACTTCCTGGCACCCACCCCTCTCCCAGGCTGGACACGTGACTGCCTCAACCTGAGAAGGGAGCCCCGAGTGGACAACAAGTAGCTGTGTGCACGGCAAGGACCCTGCCTGGGGCGATCCCTGGGAGCGGGTTGACACCCCTGGGGCTGCACCTGAGGCACCCGAGGAGAGGCCTGGGTCCCTCCTGGGAGCTGGTCCGAGGCCCTGACTCCCCATCTCCCCTCAAACAATGGAGACTGTTTTCTTTTCCATCAATAATGTGTCTGAGTTAGCAGTTCCCAAGCTCTGGGGCTGGGACAAGGCGGCTGCTGGACCAGTGAACCCAGAGCCCTGCTGGAGGCCCCCACCCTGGTCCCCTGCCCCTGGCCACTCAGGCCCTGGACATCCCCTTCCCCAAGGCCCCAGCCTGCAGCCCCTCATTCCTGGAACCGTGTAACTCAGCTCTGCCTGGTCACCGGAGGTTCAAAGGCCAACCCTCTCATCTCACTGCGGGTGGGGTCCCCACTTTGGAGCTGCGACCCCCTGGCCAGCCCTGGCCAAGTCCCCAGAGAGGTACACCTGGGGACCAGGGCAGGGAGTCACCCAGGGCTGACCTCTGGGACAGAGATCCCTCCCATGCCTCCCAGGGCCCCGCAAACAACTCCACAGCCTCCACACAGCTGCAGCTGAGCCCCTGGGCCCAGCGCTCGGCTCCCCTCAGCTGGCTTCCCTGAAGCGTTTGTCCAGCGCCTGTCAAGTGCCCGCTCTGTGCCCATCCCTGGGAGGATGCTGCAGTATCTGGTCCCACTAATTCCTCCCAAAAGTCACTGTGAGGGTCAGGCACCAATGTCACCCTCACTTTACAGGTGAGCCGAGGCACAGAGAGAAAAGTGACTCACCCAAGGTCACACAGCCTCAAGAAGGCAAAGCGGCACCCAGAAGAAAGTCTGACTGCTTCAGGTTCACGCTCTGACCTGCTGCCCCCACAGCTTTCCTCGGGGCTCCAAGTATGCTGAGGGGCGGAACAGGACACACGGCCATCTGACCACAAAACACGAGGAGGTACAAGGGAAGGGAGACAGCAACTTATCAGGGAAGGCCACAGACAGAAGGGAACTTGAAAGCTGGACCTTGAGGGATGTGTAGGAGTTCAGCAGGTAGAAAAGAGGGCAAAGGAAGGGCCCCCACGCTGGGGAGCAGCATGGGAAAGGCCTGGGGGAGAGGCCAGCCTGCGGCTGATGGACTAGTGGGGAGTGAGGCTCTGGTGGGCTGGGGCACCTGGCTCCTTCCCGAGGGGCCCTGGGAGCCTGGCAGGGACAGCTGCACAGAAGGACGAGAGGGTCCTTTAGCATCAGAGGTGACTCGCGGGGGCAGGGGAGGCTAGGCAAGGTGGTGGGGGGGGGACCTCGGCTGTGTCATTTGGGCTGAGACACCTCTCTTTTTGGTTCAAGTAAAAGGGACCAGTGAGGAGGGCGCAGAGGCTGGCACAGATGCCCGGAGCCCCCCCACCCGTCACTGTGCCCAGGCTGCCGAGGGCCAGCAGGGTGTCAGCCTGACGGGCTGGGACCTCTGCCTCTACTGCGCCAGGGCGATGAGCTCAGAGGGGGCAGCAAGGGGCGGCACAGCCAGGGGATGGGGGAGGGAGTGACATGGGACCACCCAGCATGGGCTCCAGCCTCGGAGAAGCCTTTAAAGAGTCAAGTCACGCTGCTTCTTTCCAGAGTCCAGGGTCTCAGAGGCAGCTTCTGCCAGCCCCCACCCCACTCCAACATTCTCCTTGGGAAACGGTCTTAGCTTTTCAATTGTAAAAATAACCATGTCTGCTTTAGGGGTTTGTTAATACAGAAAAAGTGACCAGGGATTGCCTCCTTATGTATATTTTGCATTCTTCGCTGTTTTAATTACCTTGTTTAATTACTAGCTGTGTGACTTTTGGCAAGAGAGCTAACCTCTCTGCGCCTTGTTTCCCCATTTGTAATGGTAATAAGAATAATATCATCTACCTCATAAGATTGGTGTGAGAATTAAATGGAAACGTCAAAGGGAACACACAGCACTACCTTCCCCCCCACCCCCATGTTGGTGTTTGCTGCACAAGGACTGGACTGGATTTTTATTCCAAATAAAAAATACAAGTCCTCCCCCCACCCCCACCCCCGGCCCCCCACGGCCCCAGCAGGATCCCGGGTTTGCAGTGGATCTTTCCTTTTCTCTGGATCTATTTGGGGGGGGAGAGATCTCAACCCCCAGCAAGTAAAGTGTCCCCTTTTTCACTCTCTCCATCCCCAGTGCTGGTGGGGCATTTTCCCAGAATCATCAAACTTTCTAGCCTCTGAGGGTCACAGGGCCGCGGGTTCAACCAGCTTCGCTTTCCTGCCCTCTGCGCGGCCGAGGCGGACCTAGCGCAGCACATGGCCCCCGGCACAGAGAGTTTCCACGACCCGGACCGGCACGGGGTCTCCTCCCCGCTCTCATGGGGCCCACTGGCAAAGAGGAGAGAGACCGAGATCCACTGGCGAGTCTGGACAGGGGGGTGGAGAGAGGAGGGGCCCGGGTTCGGATCCCCAGGGTAGCCCCGTCAGGGGAGAGTGGAACCACCGGACCCCGCCCTGGCAGCGTGGACCCGGGGCCCTGCGGGTGGGAGCGGATGCGGTGGGGGTGGTGGGCGAGTGTGGGGCGTGGGATGGGGGGAGGGCGGAGGGTAAAGCGGGCACTGAAGGCCGCCTTCTCCCCTCCCAATGGCGCACGCTTCCCGGTCGCAGCCTTCTGCTGTGCCAAGGCTGGTAAAGAGTCCAGAGCCCGTTTGGGGGACTTTCTATGGGGTCCCCGGCTCAGGGCCGTGAGGGGGACCATGCTGCTACCTTCCAGGACATTCTTCCCTGGGCAGTCCGGCCAGGTCAAGCCTGGGTGCCTCGGTGTACACCTGGAATCCCCTTCGCAGGCGGGAGGAGGAGAGCGCATGGAGAGAAGTGAGTGCCAGGCCGCGCCACTGCAGGCTAAAAGCGCCGTCCACCGCGGAGGGCCCCTGGCCCCAGTCAGTGCCCTCTGCACCCTGGGCCGACCGAGGCGAGCGGAGGGCTCTGTTCTGCAAAGAAAAACATTCATGGTCCTAAAGGCCGCCTGGTGAGCCCAGCTGCCGCCCAGCCAGTGTCGCTCGCTCGGCGCCTGCTCTGAGCTGTCCCCTGGGAGAGCGCGGCCCTAGCGGGAGGCTTGGACCGACCGCCCTCGTCCGTCAGCCAAGCTGAGCCGGAGGCCTGCCCTGCCCCAGCGCTGCCGCCAACGGGTCCACCCAGGGAGTGCCAGGGGAAACCTCTATGACCCAGGTAGCCTCCCACCCATCCTGCATTTCTGGTGCCAGGAGGGGACTCTTCAACGGTCCCCCAGGGCGGAGTGAAAGTCCCACCTCGGGGTGGGGGCGAGGAGCTGGGCTGGGGCCTTGCGTGCGGAAGGAGAATGCATCCAGAAGGCGCCTGCCTATCGCGCCCGCGCCCCCCAGCTGGGAACGCGCGCCGAAGTTGCCCTGCTTGGTCAGAAATGCAGGAAACTGTGAGACTCCCGCTGGACTTCGCGCATGCAGTGGCCGTCGTACACCCGGTTCGAGTCCAGGGACACGGACTCTGGGATCCTCATGGAAGACGGAACCCTGCGCTGAGCCTCGAGTCCAGGGGCGCAATGAGGGGGCCTCACCACGGCGTGTCCGTGAGCGGAGCGGCCGGGGTCTCGGACTCGGCCTCAGACACGGAACAGGACGCTAGGCCAGCCTTGGCGGGAGCCCGGGGCTGGTGAAGAGGGAGGGGTGGGAATCCTCGAATCCCACGAACAAATTTTAAAAAGCCTCTAAGCCCCGAGTAACCCGGGGCCCCACCGAGCTCCGGCCGGTACTCAGCTCCTGGTGCCCCAAGCCTTGCATCCCCGTTGCCTTTCCCGCCGAGCCCCGCGAGCCGGGCCTGCTCGGGTCACGTGGCGCCACGGCCGCAGCCCCAGCGCTGACCCCGCGGGGAGGGAAGGGAGGGCGCCGGGAGGGAAGGGGCGGCGCGGCGGGGCGGGCCGGGGCGGGGCGGGGCGGCGCGGAGGGGCTGCCGCAGCGCCCGGGGTTCCCTGAGGAACAGCGCGGCCCCCGGCTCCCAGTCTCCCTCCCGACTGTCGGCTGTCGCCGGCCCCCCGCGACCGCTGCGCCCTCCGGTCCTGACGACCAGCCGGTGAGTGCCCCAGTTGCGCCTGTCGCCGCGCGCCCCTCCCCGGCCCGGCGCCTTCTCCCAGCGCGGCGCGCCCCCGCGCCCAGGCCCTGCGCCCTGCGGACGTGCTAGGCCGCTCCTTCTCAGCCCCCGCCAAGCCCACCCGGGCACCTCCGACGCCGGGGCAGTGGAGAAGGTGAGTTCTCCGAGTTGCGGCTGCGCGGGGGATGCCCCACGGGCCGCTCGAGGCCGCCCCCGCCCCGCGCCGTTCTGCCCCGGCGGGTTCCAGGACCCGCCCCAAGAACAACCCGGTTGGGGAATGGGGCGCGCGGACCGAGCGGCAACACCTGCCGGGCACGAGCGCGGGCGCTGGCCGGGGCGCACAGCCGCGGTGACCTCGACGCCGGTCCCCCTTTCCTGCAGGTCAAGGCCGCGCCCGGGAAGATGTACCAGAGCCTGGCGCTGGCCCCGAGCCCCGGCCAGGCCGCCTACGCCGACTCGGGCGCCTTTCTGCACGCGCCGGGCGCCGGCTCCCCGGTGTTCGTGCCGCCGGCGCGCGTCCCCTCCATGCTGCCTTACCTGCCGGCGTGTGAGCCGGGCCCGCAGCCCCCGGCGCTCGCCGCGCACCCCAACTGGGCGCAGGCGGCCGCGGCAGACTCGTCAGCCTTCGGCTCCGCCAGCCCGCACCCGCCGGCCGCTCAGCCTCCCGGGGCCACCACCTTCCCTTTCACGCACAGCCCGCCGGGCCCTGGCGGCGGTGGCGGCGTCGGGAGCCGGGACAGCAGCGCCTACCAGGGCGCAGTGCTGGCTCGAGAGCAGTATCCGGCCCCGCTCGGGCGGCCCGTGGGCGCCGCGTACCCCACCGCGTACCCGGCGTACGTGAGCACCGAGGTCGCCCCGTCCTGGACCTCCGGACCCTTCGACAGCAGCGTTCTGCACGGCCTCCCGGGCCGCCCGGCTGGCCTTGCGGGCCGCAGAGCCACCTTCGGTGAGTGCAGGGCTGGGAGGTGTCTCCACGGACTTGGGTCCTGGGTGCTGGCTGTACCCAGGTGCGAACCCGCGCTGTACGAAATGCTCCCCCTCTCCCCCAAACGTCAGAGCTTTCCCGGCCAGATCGGCCACCAGCGTGAGGCAGGCCCAGAACCCTGGGGACTCGTTCACCTGGGCGGAATACGGCGTCTGCCACAACCCCAGCCGCCCCGGGTGAAAAACACTGCGGCCTAAATTCTTTTTTACACGTTGCTAAGAAGGTGTGTGCACTTCGCCCTTTCATTCGTCCGAACCCGACATTCTGGATCTTGCCAATTTAGAGCCTACTTCTTAAACGTTTTTATGAAAGTTTTGGAAATGATTTTTATGAAGTTCAAAATACTGGTTTATTTAAGTAAGCTGCCACATTGATCTCTGTTCTAGAATGTTTACATATTCTAATTTGAGACCTGGTTTCAGTCGCTCCCCGGGGTTTCAGTTTGGATAATCGGATTCCAGGCCTGTAAAGCGGCGATTCGCTCCGCCCGCTTTCTGAGTAGTCGGACACGTTCTCACCCGGCGGCCCAAAGCCGAGGGCCACGGCTCTGTGTTTGGGGCCCGCAGAGACGCCCTCGGGCCATCTCTCCTGGGCGGGTGGAGGCGTCGCCGCCGCTCCGGAGCGGCCTTTTGGCCTTCGCCAGCTCCTCGGCGCAGGAAGCGGGGTCCCCTTGGCCCCGGCCGCCCAGGGCAACCCCGCGCCTGGCGCCCGCCCCCGGCCGGGCGATGATTGATCCCCGCCCCGCCCCCACCCGGCGCCCGGGCCGCCTGCGCGTCGCCGGCGCCTGGCCCAGCCTGGAGGGCACCAGGGGACCTCGCCCGCCGCGCGCCCCCGTGCGCGCCGGCCCAGGGCGCGGTGGAGGCCGAAGTGCGCTGCCTTCCGAGGGAGGAGGAAGGTTACGTATGACCGCAGCAAAGCTGACGGTCCAGGCCCCATAGTCCTTGTAGGATCCGTTTCAGCCTCACCACTGTCGCCCCTCCGGACCGTCCCGCTTTGCAGAGGACAAGGCCCTTCGGCCCCCTCCCTCTGCCGGCGTGGACGCCCCTGCCTCCCAGAGATCAAAATTACGGACGCCAGTGCTGGACCCGGTTCAGAGGAGGGCGAGTCCCTGTTGTCGCCCTGAGATTTGTTTACTAATCCTCCCGCCACCTTATGAAAGCAGCTCTGACGAGTGTCTTAAGTCCGGCACGAACTTAATGTAAATTTAAAATTAAAAACAGGGGGCTCGGCCCGTGGCGGAGCGGTTAAGTTCGCGCGCTCTGCTTCGGGGCGGCGCAGGGTTTCGCCAGTTCGAATCCTGGGCGCGGACATGGCACAGCTCATCAGGCCCTGCCGAGGCGGCCTCCCACACGCCACGACTAGAAGAACCCGCAACTAAAAATAGATAACTATGTACTGGGGGCTTTGGGGAGAAAAAACAAAAGTAAAGTCTTAAAAAAAATTAAAAATAAAATTAGATAAAATAAATTTTAAAACAAATTTAAGGTACCAAAAAAAAAAGGAAAGCCCGCAGCGGCCGCCCGCCTGCCAGCCAGGAGGGCAGAGCCTCGGCCCACGAACTGCGTGTCCCCGCAGTGTCCGACTTCCTGGAGGAGTTCCCCGGCGAGGGTCGCGAGTGCGTCAACTGCGGGGCGCTGTCCACGCCGCTGTGGCGCCGCGACGGCACCGGCCACTACCTGTGCAACGCCTGCGGCCTCTACCACAAGATGAACGGCGTCAACCGGCCGCTCGTGCGCCCGCAGAAGCGCCTGGTGAGTGCGGCCGCTCCGGGTCCGGGTCCGGTGGGTCGGGCCAGGCTAGCGGCGGGGAGGCGGGGGACGCGCAGGGGCCTGCCGGCCGCAGCCGCTTGCAGCCCGGAGCGCTCTGGGGAGCTGGGAGGGCCAGGCCCCGGTGACAGCGCCCTCCCCGCCGCTGCCGGCTCGCCGCTCTGGGAGCTGCGCGGCCGCGGGGTGTGCGGGGGTCTCCCGGGAAGGGCTCTGCTGCCCAGCGAGCTCTGCTGGGACCCGGTTGGGCAGGACGTGACCGTCGGGGTCCACGGCCCGCCGGGGCTCAGCTCTGCGGCTCCGAGGGTGACCAGGGCTTCTGCCTGGCTGGGTGGCGGGTCGGGAGGTGACGCGGCCCCCGGGCTGGTGCTGGAGGGGAAGGCGGCTGGGAGGCGGCTGCGGCGTGGCCGCTTGGCTGGAGGTTGTTGAAATCCTGCAGTGGAGGGGCTCTGGGCCCACTGTCCTTGGCAGAGCAGTTTCTACACTTTCCACTGGGAGGTGGGGACGGAGACCAAACCAGGTCTGTGGCTGTTCCAGGGCAAAACTTGTTTTCACTTTTGGTTCCTTCTGGCTGTGGCTGGGTAGGGAGTGGGGCCTGGGAGCCGGACCCCCGCCGGTGCAGACAGAGCTCCCAAAAGCTGCGTAAAAGGTTTAAAGTGACTTTGCTGTATACCGTTTCACAGCCGAACACTGATGTTTGAGTAATTTTTGTAAACAAGAGGTAGGCCTGATGCTCTGCCAGCAGAATAAAGTTAACGAGGCCGCAGCGGCTCCCAGGTCGGGGTCTGGGCAGCGGTGTGTTTCTGGGGGTTCAGAGCTCCCTAGTCTACAGCTGGGATGAGTGAGCCCTGTCAGGGCCAGCTGGCTGGTTCTGGCCCTTTCTGATGCATCTGGCCCTGGGCACTGGCTGGTCCCTGGCTGACGCTGTGGGGTGGCCCAGCACCTGCCAAGGTCGCTGTTTTGGGCAGCCAGGCGCCCCGCTGCAGGTCTTCCCTCCAAACCTGAAGCCCGGCTGTGGCAGCGCCTGGGCCCTACCCTCTGAGGCCCCAGACCGGCCAGGTGGAAGTGGACTGACTCCGTCGGGCAGTTTGAGAGCAGCTGCTGTGTTTCCTCCTCTGATCTGGCCTGGAATTTAGGGCTCTGAAGGCCCCTCAAGCCCGCTGCACCCACACCGTGCCTCTCAAGGAGAGGGACCCTCACAGTCCACATGGCCTCCCCCAGTGTCCTCTCTGCCCCTGTGATGACTACTGAACAGGGCACACTGCTGAACAGGAGAGGGAGGTGTAGGATCTCCCTGCCTCTGTCCCCCACCGCTCGCCTTGCTGGGCTCACCTCCCAGCAGGAAATTCCTGCCTTGGGGGGTGGGCAGGCAGGGGCCACCATGTTTACCTTCACAACAGCCAGATGACCATCTGGGGCTCAGAGATGCTGAGCAGCTTCCCTGGGCTCACAGCCTACAGGTGGCGACCCCGCATTGGGACCAGAACTGTCCCCCTCAGGCTCCCATGTGCTCCCCACTCACGCTGAGCCCTCTGCCCCTGTCCGGGGTCTTCTGTGAGATGAATTCCGGAACTTTCCCCATGCCGTGTTGTACAGATCGAGTTAGAAGCTGGTATACAGTGCTTGACTGGCCTCGGCCAGCTCTGTGGATGGCGCTTGGCCTGGAGAGGCCTCCGTTTCCTGGTCTGGGGGACAAGCAGCTTTGAGGTTGCCTCGCAGGGTGAGGGCTCCCTGTGTGCCTGTTCATCTCCCCAGGGCCACAGGCCCCAGAGGGCGGACAACCTGGTCACCCCATGTCCAGACGCATGCAGACCTGAGTATGGAACACACCCAGGAGTGTATGCCGCGTGGGGCTGGGGTCAGGTGTGTTCACAGGGCCCCTCCACTCCCTGTCTCTCCTCGAGCAGGATCCTTGGTGTCTCCTCTGACTTGCTTGGGGGTTCCCGCCTGGCACTCAGGGAGGGCAGCCCCACCGCTTGCCCTTTGCCCGTCCCGGCAGAGCCAGGCTGTCTGTGGAAACCCCAGGACTCTGAGTCCTGCCCCCAGAGCTCAGCTCACAGGCTTCCCCGCCATGGGGGAGTGAGGCCAGTTGCCCAGACTTGCCCCACTCTCCCTCATGTGTGGCCAGAACTGATGGCCCAGGAGGCCTCCCCAGGAGGAACCTTCTTTTAAATGATTATCAAATGCTAGAAGCTTGTCACCCAGAGTACAGGAATGTGACAGTAACAGGTGCCCATGCTGCCCTTTGTGGCCCTTTGCATCTCGAGTGCGCCATTAGTGACAGGCCTAGGGAGCTGCACCTTTGAGCTGAGTGCTGGCAGTGTGGCCGAGCCCGGTGGATAATCCTGGTGGTTCAGTGGTATCTGTGTGCCTGCTCCTCGGCCATCTCTTACGGCCAGATGCTCTTCGAGCCCCACATGGCCTGGCCCCCAAATATCAGAGCCCAGTGGCCAAGGTCAGCAGACCAAAAGCCCTTTGGCAGAAGCTGGCTCTGGCGCCAGCTCCGGGAAGAGGCCAGTGCCATGTGGGGCCCAGTGTCCTTCACCAAGCAGAGGGGGCCTTGACGGACGGACGTTTGGAGCACTCACAGACCCCGGGTGTTCCTTCCGGCACAACCCTGCCTCACGGACTCTCCCATCTCAGTTTGTCCTGAGCAGCAAGGGATACTCGGGCATTATCAGGTTAACTGTCCCCTTGTCTCCACTTCCAAGAGCCTCTCCGGAGGACCCCTTTGAAATCAGAGCCGTTTCTCACTGCTCTGCCCAACGGCAGTGCTCTCTCCCAGTGTCTGGGGTGTGCGGCCCTGCCCCGCTCCCTTCCCCTTTCCCTGCCAGCGCCGCCCCAGGCTCCCTGCTGCCCACCGCAGCCTGTCCGGATTCCTCTGGATCTCTCAGATGCTCTCAGCGCCTGGAGCTCAGGGCTGCTCTGCTGCCAGAGCAGCCTTTGAAGTTTAACTTCTTTTGAAAAGGACAGACCAAAAAGGAAAAACAGAATGCAGCCAGAGAGGCCTGGTGGCGAGGGGCCTCAGAGTGGCCGGGCCTGGCTCCTTGTCTGGACAGTGAGGAACCACAGATGGAGGCTCTGGGCGTCCGCGGGGGTGTGGACAGCACTGGGGACGTGTCCCCAAAGTGCCTTCAGCTGAGGGCGGCAGTTCTGTCCACCCCTGGACCACCACTGGCCCTCTGCCCCTCAGCAACTCTGAGCCTCGCTGTCCCGTCTATAAAATGCATTCTCATGAGGGGACAGGAGAAGGTAATGGGCGAGCAGTGTGGAAGTGTTTTACCGTCATTCTTTTTTGTACATTTTCTTAATTTTAATTTCCCTTTTTTTTTTTTTGCTGCGGGAGATTCACCCTGAGCTAACATCTGTGCCACTCCGCCTCTATTTTGCTTTGTTGTTGTTTTTAAAGATTTTATTTTTCCTTTTTCTCCCCAAAGCCCCCTGTACATAGTTGTACATTTTTAGTTGTGGGTCCTTCTAGTTGTGGCATGTGGGACGCCCCCTCAGCATGGCCTGCTGAGCGGTGTCATGTCCCTGCCCAGTGAAAACGGTGAAACCCTGGGCCGCTGAAGCGGAGCTCGGGAATTTAACCACTGGACCATGGGGCCGGCCCCCAGTCCTCCTCTATTTTGTATTTTGTGTGGCCACAGCATGGCCACCAACGAGGGGTGTAGGTCCATGCCCAGCACCGAGCCCAGGCCACCAAAGCCAGGTGCCCTGAACTTAACTGCTGGGCCACGGAGCCAGCCCCCTCCAATTTCTGAATTTTAATTTATGCTCACTGTAAAAAGATTCAAACGTGGCTTCCAGATTCTTCCCTTGCACTCCTGGGGCCTGTTTCTCACACACATGTATTCTGCACAGGTTGCACCTGCTGCCGTCTCTCTTGGCAACCACGTCTCCGAGGCGGCTGCACTGTCCGTGTGCACAGCTCTGGGGGTTCCGCAATGCACAGGCGACTAGGGGGGGCGTTTGGGGGTGTGCATGTGTCTGCCGGCGTGCCCATGTGTGTGCACCCCCCCAGGCGTGCTGTTGAAAAAACGCCAACGTTCGTGTTGTTGCGAGGGTATCTTTCTGCCTCACGGGACTGTTTCTGTAGGAGGGGCTCCTGCAGTAGGAAGTGGCCTGGAGGCCCGAGGAGCTGGCATGCTCTTGTCTGAGTCCTGCAGTTCAATGATGCTGAAGTTCTTCTGGAACATGGGATGGCAATGTAAACTCTAAGGGAGCGAAGGTTGGTAAAAGCTCCTGAAGGCCCCGGCTGGGTCTGGGAGGAGAGGGGGCTCAGGCCATGGGCCCCCCCTTAGTCTGAAGACACAGTGGGAGGTGAGGACCATGGTGGAGGGTAGGTTAGGGTCACCCGATGAAATACAAGACGCATGGTTAAATGTGAATTTCAGGTCAACAGCAAATAGCATGTTAATATAAATCTGTCCCATGTCTGGGGCATGCTGACACACAGTGTTTGTTGCTTACCCAAAGTTCACATCTGGCTGGACACCCTGGCTTGTTCCTAAACCTGGCCGGCCTGGCGAGGATCCCAAGGCCTCCTCCCACCTTAGGAAGGTGGATGGCCTGGGGGACTCAGGGGTCCTGGGCCAGGACAGGTGGCAGGGCTGGGAGGAGACGCTGGACCATGGGCTCAGGCAGGCAAGGGGCACCGGCTGTGCGCACAGCTCCTGGCACTCAAGAGGCAGATAGGAGGGAAGGAGGGGAGACTCAAATCTTGTCTGGCGGGCAAAAGCAGCTGCTTCTTCGACAAGGTCAGGATGTCGCCACGGGCTTCCTGGGGAGAGACTCAGGCTGGGGTCCTGATTGACTCCAGGTCCAGTGCTCCTCCTCAGAGCATGCCCCGCCGTCTGCCCCAGGGCTGCAGCCACCACTTCCTTCCGGGTCTGCTGGGGCCTCGCACCAGCTCTCTCCACTCCAGCCAGTGCATCAGTCCCACCCCCAGGCGCCCCCAGGGAGACCGCTGAGATTCCTGAGAGGCTGGACCGCGGGCCCAGCACAGCCTGGCAGCCATCCACCCAAGGATGGGTCTCCCCAGCTGGGCCAGAGTCGGGCCCTGCTTCCCTCTGGAGCCTCCACGCCCTCGTCCCTCCCTTGTCTTTGGTCCTTTTGTCCCAAGTCTGGGGCAGAGTCCTGCCTGGAGACAAGGCCGAGCCTTAGATTAAACAGGGCAGAATTCTCTGCAGCCTGTCAGCACCTGCAGCCTGGGGGAGGGGAGGGTGGCAGGCTTCCACTTCTGGAGTTTTCACAGGAAGGGCTGGTGCAGAGGGCTTCAGACAGGCCCCCCTCCCAAGCCATTCTCAGGGGGCAGGCCTGTGCCCTTGACCGGCTCACCACAGCCTGGGGAAAGGGGGCGGGCAGGAGACAGTCGGCAAGGCTGGCCACACTTGGTCACCCCAGCAGAAAGGACCCTAGAGGCTGCTGACAGATGGGGAAACTGAGGCAGGTCCCATCTGCCCACCTGTAATGCAGGATGGGCTCCTTTGGCAGCTCCATTTGGCTGTCTCCATTTTGGTCGCCCTGTAGCTCAGTCCTGGGCTGGAGGAGACTGACGAGAGAACAGGCGTCCTTGGGATGAGTTTGAGCATGGCGTCTTTGTGGCCTTCTGTCCTCGTTGTCGGAGGCAGCGCTGGAACACCGTAGCAGATGTGACTTGGTGTGACCCTGGCTACGGTGGGCAGGATGGGTTAGTGACCCTGCATCACTGTGGCCCGGGCGAGGGGTCCGGGGACCTGGACCAGGCGGGGACTGTGCACACGGAGGAAAGGTCTGGACAGGTTCAGCGGCGTCTGGGGGCAGGGGCTGGGGGTGAGGAGGGAGCAGCACCCCAAGGCCGCGGCCCGGGAGCAGGGCCGGGGAGGGACCGCCCCAGCAGGCTGTGCTGCAGGGGAGGGCTTTGGGTCCAGGGGCCTGGGGGCCTGTGCCCAGCATAGAGCGGGGGCTCCCAGCCTGCACGTGACCAGGACCCCATCCAAACACTGACATGTGAGTCGGCAGAACCTGTGCCTGACAGAGAGGCACTGGGCCCCTGAGCGGGTGGAAGGGCTCCTGAGTGGGTGGAAGGGCCCCCACCAGGCCTTCAACAGCGACTCCCCAACCAGCCAGCTCGGCGGAACCCCTCCAGCGCCCTAACCTGGTCCAGATTCCTGAGCCTCAGATGACCCACTCTCAGGATCCCTGGAGCTCGCGTGTCTGGGCCACGCCAGGCCCCCAAGTGCAGGGAGGTTTGGGGTCCCCGGTCGGATATGAACCTGAGATCAGCTCAGCTGGGAGGCCTGAGAGGGAGGCAGGCCTCTGGAATGTCGGGGCCTCTGGAGGGTTCTGGATGGGTCCAGTCTTGCTCTGACCTGAGGTGCAGTGAGCAGCAAGGGGAGTTGTGGGTACTCTCAGTCCAGTGGGCAATGGGGAGCCATGGAGAGTTGTTGAGCCGAGCACATGCCCAGAGGGACCAGCAGGCCCCTGAACCTTCAGCCTGGGGCCCGACCTCCGGAGGGGGGCCCTGTGGCCCCTGTGAGTGCTGCTGCACCATAGAAGGATGGGGTTAAGGCTCAGCGTTGGTGGCTAAAAAGAGATGACAGAAAAAAAACGGCTGCATTTCTGTGCTGGGCTTTCATGTGATCCTGACCCCACAAGAGGCCTGTGGTGGGTCTGTCATCATCCCCATTTTCCTGATGGGAAAACCGAGGCCCTTCTTAGAAAGATGAAGCTACCTGCGTCAGGGTTCCTGGGCGTTGAGCCAAAGCTCCGAGGAACCAAGGCTGTCACTGTCTCGGGCAGGCCTCACGGCCTAGCACCCCAACAGCTTCTCACCAGCACCACAAGGTCGGGGACCTGGCCGCCCATCAGTCCAGTTTCCAGCTTCCGTCCCTCCCGCTCCGCTGGCGCTAACTGCGCCGGGCCGAGCAGCCCCAGGGCCCCAGCCCCAGCCCGAGGCTCACACCCGCCTCCCGCCCGCAGTCCTCCTCCCGCCGGGCCGGCCTCTGCTGCACCAACTGCCACACGACCACCACCACACTGTGGCGGCGCAACGCCGACGGCGAGCCGGTGTGCAACGCCTGCGGCCTCTACATGAAGCTGCACGGGGTGAGTGCGCGGGCAGGGTGGGGGGCTGCCCTCTGTTTGGGGTCCCTTGATGGCCTCCCTACCTTGAGAGACCAGGGGTCTGGGAGGAGTGAGGCAGGGATGGCATTGGGGCTGGCCCTGGGCTGAATGTGTCACCCGGGGCCTCACTGATGGTGGGACCGCACCCCTGCTGTCACTGTCGCACCCGTCGTGCAGATGGGTACAGAGGCTCACAGCGTCGCTGCGGCTCACTCACAGTGCTTCGGCTGGGGGCAGAGGCTGGACACCCTGGTCTTGGCTGTGTGCACCCCCAGAGCCCTCCTGGCCCCACTGGGTCAGTGGGAGATTGGGCTGGACAGCTGCTCCCCGCCCCTCCTGGAGGAAAGCACCAAGTGGGTGGGCAGCTCACCAAACAGGGCAGTGAAGACGCGGTCGGCTGCAGGAGCGACTGGCTCAGCAGGGCTCAGATCAGGGCAGGTGGCTGTGCAGAGGCCCCGTCGTGAGCGAGGACAGGGACCAGCCACCCACCCCTGCCACCCCTGCCAGGTGCCGCGGCCCCTGGCGATGAAGAAGGAAAGCATCCAGACGCGGAAACGGAGGCCTAAGAACGTGGCCAAGACCAAGGGCTCCGCAGGTGCACGGCAGACCCGCCAGGACGCGGGAGGGAGCCCAGCCCCGCGCGTGGGGCGCACATGCTCCCTGTGAAGTCACTGCGAGTGTGTCATGTTCCATCATTAGAGATTTACGTGACTGGCTCAAGCGTTGTTCTCCCGAAGTACAAACACCCCGACTGTGCCCTGGGTGGCTCTGGTTGGGGCGGGGCGGGGGTGGGGCAAGCTCACCCAACGTGGGGCAGGAGGTCCAGTCGAGGAGGCCACACCTAGCCCCCCTTACTCGCTGTGCGACCTGTGTGGCCAGATCTGGAAACTTCTGTAACACCCCACCTTCCCTCTCAGGGTCCACAGGGAACACCACATCCTCCCCGCTGTCCTCTGTCCCTGACCCCGAGAGCTCAGCGGCCACTTTGAAACCTGAGCCCAGCCTGGCGTCCCCTTCATGCCCTGGGCCCAGCGTCGCCTCCCAGGTAAGGCAGATGGGGTGGGGTGGGATGGCCAGAGCTGGCTCCTGGCACCTCCTCGGGGAACCCTGACCCCCCAGCCAGGTCAGAGCCCCCGCAGGCCTGTCCCAGGAGCTCCGGGCTGGGCACTCTGGTCGTTGGTGCCTAGAGCTGACCTGTGGCAGAAGCTGTGCGTGCGTCATCACATCAGGCCTCACGAAGGGTCCCCCCGCCGTTGCAGAGGCTGGGGAGGCCCCTTCAGACAGGGCACCTAGTCATGAGGCTCCCAAGCTCCAGCGAGGCCGCCGGCCACTCCCACGTCCTCACGCAGCCCTGTCCTCCCTGCAGGCCCCCGGCCAGCCGGACGACCCCCTGGCCCCCAGCCACTTGGAGTTCAAGTTTGAGCCCGAGGACTTTGCCTTCCCTTCGGCAGCCCTGGGCCCCCAGGCCAGCCTCGGCGGGGCCCTGCGCCAGGAGGCCTGGTGTGCGCTGGCCTTGGCCTAGGTCCCCAGGCCCCCTCGGACCACCTCGCTGCCTGCTCTGCTCCAGCGCAGCAGAGACCACCAGGCCCACCTGCCAGAAGAGACTGGAGCCAGCGGGACGTCAAGGTGCTGGGCGTCTCTGCACACGGCGGCCGGGAGGCCTTCTGTGCAGAGGGCAGTTGGGCCCCGGAGCAGGAGGAAGGCTGGTGGGGAAAGCGCTCGAGCACCCCCCACCCTCAGACAGCAAGGGACCCCCCCAAACGCTGTCCGAGGCTCTGAGCCACTCTGGCCCCTCCAGCCAAGGCTGACCCAGGGCACCCACCGCCAACTTGAATTCTGTTGTCAGCACAGCCCATCGTCACGTTTACAGATGCAGCAGTTGGAAAAAAACCCAGCCTCCTTTTGTGAAACCAGGATCACAAGTGAAATGACTGAGGCTGGGCAGGCAACAGAATGAGGGGAGCAGCTGGATGTGGGACCTCCTGAGGCCTCAGGGTCTGTCCTTCACTTCCCACATTTGATGGATAGAACCATGGCTCGGAGAACTTGCCCTTCTCTGAGCACAGGATACCAGGGACAGATGTGCAGGTCATGCACTGTACCAGGACGCCAGCCCAAGGGGAAGCCAGTCACATCATAGTCATCGTGGACTTGTGTATTTATTTGGACGGTTTTCCCAGAGGGGGCAGTAAAGGGCCTTGTTCTAAGTGAATCTGTGTATTGTGACCGTTTTTGTTGGGCAGAGTAAAGCATCAGGCCTGCATGGTGGCTGATGTTGGGGTGGCCACGTGTCCTGGCTTACCTAGGACCATCGCAGTCTGGTCTGTTGTCCCAGCAGAATTATTAATGACACCTTCTTTCTTTTACGAAAGTCCTCCGCTTACAGGTTGGATGATAAATTAGTTGGTCATTGTAGCTGGAGGCAGCTCTGCCCAAGGGACCTGAATGGTCAGGGAAGCGATAGGGAGTGGAGGGGATTGGGGCATGCCCTGCCTTTCACTAACAAGACCTGATTTTTCCAAGGAAGCCAGAAACCTGGAAAAAAAAATTTTTCCAGTGTGAAGACTTCTGATTGAAAGCCCCCTCCCCTCTGCCGCCCCCAGCTAACTCCCGGTTTGATTCAGAAGTCTGTTAAATATCGTGAGCCAACGTGAGCCGGCCACCGTCACACCACCCTGGTTAACCCTTCTGCCGGGATGTGTCCATTCATTCTGAAGTTGTACCTCAAGGTCTAACCAGCCCAGTTTACATGAGATGCTGTCATGTCTTTTTTTAAACATAGATGACACCGTAAGAGAGAAGGTAAACTAAAGACCTTGATGCTGCTTCCCTCTCTCCCATCTCCTGCGGGGTTTCCCAGCCCCGCCCCTGCCTGCCAGGCCGACATCATCCAGGCTGTCTCCTTTCAGAGACCTGTTCCCCGGGGGCTGGTCTCCTGGACCTTGCTGGCAGCTCTGAGTCACATCGGGAGCCCTCAAGGGCATCTGTAGGACTTAATGAGGCCCGTAAACACTGAGTGCCTTCGAGGTCACCTGTGAGCAGGGAGAGGCACACTGGGTGCGGCAGGGCGAGGGTCAGCGTGGGCGCCCACACTGAGAAGTCGTTGCTTCGGGATCAGGCGGACTGGGGTTTGAGTCCCTGCCCTGCCACTTACTGCCCCTCTGGCCTAGGGTGGAGGGATGGAGTGAGCCGAGGTTTGGAGCAATGGCAGCTCCTGTGTCCCCGTGTGGGTCTCAAACTTCTGACTGGGGCACAGCAGGCATCCGGGCAGCGTTGGGGTGAACCCCGGGGATGCAGGGGCATGAGGTATGAATCAGGCCCCCCGGGCAGGCCAGGCGCTGCCGGCTCTCACCATCTGGGTGTCCACAGGAAGTCACCAGCCTCAGTGCCTTGGTCCCCATCTGTGAAATGGGGGTCCCCACTCTCCCACACAGAGGGCTGCAGCAGGGACTGCCCCGATCTGGGGGTTCCCAGGGGCCAGTTAAAAAGCAGTCTCAGGCCTGGGGCCAGATCAGTGACTGGGCTGGGGCCCCAGAACCTGCATGCTCACCAGCATCCAGGGGTCCCTGCGGAGGCCACATCGGGAACCACATCACTGGGTCAGGCTGCAGAGGAAACTGCTGGGGACCAGGGACTGTCTGGCAGGTCACAACCGGCACTTTCAACAAGTAGACTGGAGCGAGAGAAATGGGAACAGAATGGCAGCACCCGAGGGACTGTGTCCGTGGGTGGACGCACCTGGCAGGCCAGGGCGTGGCCCGAGCATGAGCCGGCTGTCATGGGGAAGGGCTTGTGCCATCTCATCTCCATGCCCACAGGCCTCGGGCTGCCTTTCCCGGGAGCACATTCACAGGGGAGGAAACAGGCACAGAGAGGTTAAGGGGTCGCCCAGCTGGAGAGGATGGCATTCCCTTCCCACCTCCTTTCCAGCCTCCTCTCCCCGCTCAGGGCTCATGACAGAGTGTCGGGTCCCCAAGTGGGAGACCCAAGTCATGAAAGTGGGAGAAATGAGTGTCGAGGCCCCCCCCCCCCCCCCCCCCTCCCCCCTCCCCCCCCCCCGCCGCCCCGGCTCTGGCAAGGGCGCAAGGGGCAGCAGCCCGAGGGGAGGAGGCAGCGGACAGCCTCGGCGAGGACCACAGGCCACACAGGGATGTCGTGGTCGCAGCAGGAGACCACTCCTCCGGGCCAGGCACTGTGCTCTGCGCTGCCTAGCGTGACCCTTGACCTCCCCCTCTTAGAGGTCGGGCACCATTCTTCTTCTTGCCTGACGAGAGAAACCAAGGCACTGAGAGGTGACACGAGGCTCAGAGAGGTGACACAAGGCACCAGGCCACAGTGGGGCCCGGGTGGGGGCCCAGGAGTGGAGGGGACAGCAGAGCCGCTCATTGCAGCGCTGGCAACTGGGAGCCCAGGAGCTGCTGTCTTTGCCTCAGTTTCCCCATCTGTAGGTGAGGAAGGGTGCCACGGGCCTGTGGCCAAGTCTATAATCCACACCATGTGCAGTGGCCTGGGCCCTGGGAGTCCCCAGTATATGGAGGTGGTCTCGGCCATGACCAACCCAAGGAGGCTTCCCGGAGGTGTCGACAGTGGGATGGGCAGGACGGGCTGGGTCCCCATGGATGGAGAGGAGGGGCTGGTGCCCTGTCGATGAAGAGGGGTCACCGAGGGGAAGGGGGGATTTGTCAAAAAGGGAAGGAAGAAGTGATCTCTTCCCTCAGTCACTTTGAAGGACGCGCCCAGGATGAGGGAGTCCGGGGGCCCCTCCTCTGGGCAGGGGCCTTGCTGCTATTTAAGGCCGTCTCCCCGAGTGCCCCTTTGGGGCCCGGAAACTGTCAGGATCCAGAGCCTTAATATAGCCTCCGGCACCCCCCTTCCTGCAGCTCTTCCTCCCTCCAGCCTGCCCCGCAGCTCTGCCCGGTCAACAGCCGGATGCTCCGGGGAACCTGGCAGGCGTGGGCAGCCCCAGGCCACTTATCAGGACGACAGAACAGAAAGAATGGCCACTTGGTCTGCACTGCCAGGCTGTGCACACCTACAGCAGAGCACGAGGGGGGAACCTCGATCCGCACTGTCCCCTCTGCCCACAGAAACTGTCCACTGCGCCCGGCCCGGCTCCCTCCTGGGCGCCTGGGGAAGGGAGAAGCCCCAGCCAGGGAAGACGAAAATTAAGCACACGGGGCATAGGAAAAGGGGAGCCGCCCAGGGTCCCCGCAGTGGGGGTTTCTTGAACCAGAACAGTTTACAGAGCACCCTTCTCCCGCCTCCCTAAAGCCCTTAATTCGCTGCTTCGCTCCAGGCAGAGCCGTGAGGCCGGAAGCATCCCCAGGACAGTCCTGCAGGGCTTGCTCCTTGAAGCAGAAGCCAGCCCCAACGTGCATCCCCGAGGACGAGTCAGAGTCAGTGACACCGGGGGCTCCGGCTCACCCCGCAGTCAGGGGGCGTTCGCTGCACACCCCAGGGAGCACACTGATCCCCTGGGGCCCCTTCGGTGGAACGTCACTGCCACTGGCTCCACGAGCCGCCCCTACCAGCTCAACGGGACGGGGCAGCCTAGGGCCACCGCGTGCAGCCGCGCTGGGACCTGGGAGCTTCCAGGGTGGGGCTGGGGCTAAGAGTTAGTTTCCCCTCTGCTGCCTCCAAGGATGGCTCTTGCAAAACGAGTGCAAATGCCCTGAGGCGGTCCTCTGGAAAAGTAAGGTGCTTATTAAGAAGGAAAATTGCTCCCTGGGGGAAGCCTCACTGGGTCCCAATTTTTTATTTGACCAAAAAAGGACACTCCTTAGAGAAGACCAGCTGCTGCTGTCACCATCATCAAAGACAGGCCATTCTGCCACCAAACACAGGAGGCGGCCGTCTTGGGAGGGGTGAGGTCTTCACAGCCCCTCCCCACCCGACTTTGCCATAAGCCCGCCAACTGTTCACAGCGTCCCATTCTCCAGAGCATGTGGACAGGCCCTCAGGAAGGGGGTGGTGAGGCTCCCGCGGGGCCCGGCCCCTGTGTGGACCCCCTTTGGCAGACGAGAGGCCAGACAGACTGGGGCTGTGAGGCTGTGGGCCCCGGGGTGCCCTCCTCCCCTACGTGCACCTCGGTGGGGCTGCACCAGCCCCAGAGAGGAGGGGGCCAGCTGAGCCCATAGTCCCACTGGTGCCGGGGTGGGGGCGGCTGGCCCTCAACGGCCACGTGGACCCTGGTGGGCAGCCCCCCTTGCAATGCCCTGCGAGCCCGCCAACATGTTGACACGGACGGCTCCAGCCGCCTTATTTATTATCTGATAAAGGGCTCTCGGCACCACTGGTGGACGGCGTCTGGCCGCGCCGGGGCCTGGGGGAGGGAGGAGGGTTGAGGGGGTGGGAGGCCAGACTAGGCCTCCGCACTGGACTCTGGGGCAGGACGCGCTGAGGAATCTGGACTTTTCCTTCCCTGGCCAACGGCCTTCCTTCCCTGCTGCCCATCCAGCCAGCAGGCCAAGGTGAAGCTTGGCTCCTGCTCAGAGCATCGCCGGGACCTCCCTGCCTGGATGCCACACCCCCGAGAACTTTGCCCCCTTGCTGCAAGACCCTGCTCCCCCTGGTCCCTGGAAAAGCCTCAGTTGGGGCCCTCCTCTACACCCACCCCCTCCCATTGCTGCCAAAGCTCCCCCCCCCACACCCCTCCCCCAACTTGGCCCGGAGCTCGGACTTTCCATGATTCAGAACTGGGCCTGTTTCTCCTTTGCTTCCAAACATGCCGGTCCAGGTGCCACCCCACAGCTGCGCAGCTCCCCCCCGCCATGATCGCCCCGTGGCCTCAGGGCGCCCCTTCCCCAGCACCTACATCCACTCTTGGGTACAGGGAACACTTGCCAATATCCAGCGCATTGCACCTCTGGGTCTTTGCATGTGCTGTTCCCTCTGAGTGCAATGCCCTTCCTCCTGTGCACCTAATGGGTGATGTGGTACTCAAGGGTGAAGGCCCTCTGATGCCGCCTCCCCCACACTGCCTTCCTCTGGCAGTGCTAGGAGGTTGAAATCCACGGGTCTCCCTCAGGCAGAGCCATCACGGCTGCCCAGCTGCCCTTGCACCATGGAAACAACCTAGATGCCCAACGGGAGGGGATCAGTTAAGCGACTGACAGAAAGTGTGTAGGAGCTTTCAAAGACCAGCGTTCCTAAGCGTGTTTGATGATTACAACCTGTTCTGAGATTGTTTTCCCTAAACCTTCCCTGAGTCAGCTTTTATAACCGGGCAGGAGATGACAAAGGCGCCCACCACGGGGCCTCCACTGCCAGCTCTGCCCACCAGCGGCACTGCCTCCTCACACAGGGTGGGCCTCGAGGGAGCCTGACAGGAGGCTGAGTGGGAGGAGGAGTTGGGGGGCTCCAGGACAGGTGGGGACCACCTGGGGCCCCCTGGAAGACCTGGCCGCCCTGGAGGCCAGGCCAGAACCCACACAGTCCCTCCCCGGGGCCTCCGGTGAGGCAGATGCAGCTCACTGTCCCTGCTGCTTGCCTCGGAGAGGCGGGGCGGCAGGCGGGGCCCAGCCAGGCCCGCGCCCCGGGCTTCTGCCCTCCCCCTGGGGCAGCAGCGCCTCTTCTGCCAGCTGGTCACTTCTCCTCTGTCCGCCTCAGCTTGAAGGCCCCACTGGGAGAGGCCCTGGCCCCGGTCCCCAGCTCCCGGCAAGCTCCCCCGTGCTTCTGTCCAGAGTCCTGTTGCCTTCGACCACCTATAACCACAGGACTGGAGGTTCCCTTGTTCCTTCTGCCTCGCCCACTAGAAACAAGTCCCCTGAGGGCAGGGTCCTCGTCCGTCCCGCTCACCACGTGTCCCAGCAATGAGCTGAGTGCCCGGCCAACACTCAGCATTCGGGGATCGATCCATGAATGAACCACGCACCTGGCCCTGCTGGCTTACGGAGGGCGGGCTGACCAGCCCTCCCAGGACTGCCCAACCCCCTGAAGGCCGTCCTTCCACTGTGGCGCAGTGGGCTTCTGTCTGTCCTTTGCCACCCTGTGGTGCTCTCAGTCCTGCTGAGGACAGCCAGGGGTGCGGACAAAGGGGATGAGGTGAGTCCTCAAGGGGGCCTGGGTGAGGTGGGGTCTCCGGGGGGCCTGGGTGAGGTGGGGTCTCCAGGGGGTCCTGGGTGAGGTAGGGCCCCCAGGGCCAGCTTGGTTGGGTGGGATCCCAGGGGGACCTGAGTGAGGTGGGGTCCCAGGGGGGCCTGGGTGAGGTGGGGTCCCCAGAGGGGCCTGGGTGAGATATTGTCCCCAGAAGCATGTTCCCGAGGAGGCATTGTGTGGGTGATTCATGGAGGCCATGCTCCTAGATGCCAGGAGGGAGCTGGGAGAGGAGGAAGCAGCCGGTGCCATCTCAGGCGGGTCCCAGCCCTGCCCCACCCCAGAGGAGCGCGCCTGAGGTCTGGCTCTGAGGCTATCCTGGGCTAGGGCGTGGCCGTCAGCTTTCGCCCTCCACAGCAGCGCGACCCTGTGCGTGCAGGAGCCCAAAGGTCTGCCTGCCCTTACGGTGGGCACCACGCAGTGGTGGGAGCGGAGCATGTGGCTGCTGCCTCCTCCCCCCAGACACCTGCCTCCTCCCTCTGAGGCCCCCCGCCAGGTCCGCCAGCCGAGCGCCTAGCGCCTGCCCTGGGTCTGGGGCCAGGCAGGGCTGGAGGCGCTGCTGCGCCACTGGCTGTTCCCACACCTGGACACCCATGTGCAGGAGCTGGGGGCCACTCGAGGGGCCTTCAGAGCTGTGCACACCCAGTGTGGCCACGCAGCAATGCAGGCCTCCCCGGAGAAGGCCGGTGGACACTGGCCAGGCTAAGTCCGCTGGATTCTGGTTCCCAGAAATTTGGAAACGACTCTGGGAGGGGGAGGGGCAGGAGGCCCTAATGCTCTCCCAGGGCTTCGTTTCTGACCCCTGAACTCATTATTTCTAAGTCGTGTCTCGTGTGTGTAAGATGTGCCAAGTTGTTCAATATAAACATTTTAGAGATTACACAATTTTCAAGCCCTGTTCTGGTATTTCTTTGATTTTTAATATGCAGAGGACTTCAGAACAGCCATGGGCAAGGCCCATTGATCTTGACCTTGGATAGAAGCTAGTGGCCAGGAATAGGGCAGGTCAAGTTGAACCCACAGAAGGCAGTGTGCGTGAACAGGGAGGGTGAGGCCTTCTGTCAGTGCAGGGAGGCAGGGAAGAGGCCATGAGTGGGGTAGGCAGGGAGAGACCAAAACGGATGGAGAGAGACAGAAACCAAGAGAGACAGGGATGGATACAGACACGGAGGGACAGAGACCGAGAGACACAGGGATGGACACAGACATGGAGAG
>NC_060278.1:110314640-110328667 GCF_021613505.1 Equus quagga | reverse complement strand
AGACAGGGATGGACACAGACACACAGACACAGAGACCAAGAGAGACAAGGATGGACATAGACACAGAGAGACAGAGACCAAGAGAGACAGGGATGGACACAGACACAGAGAGACAGAGACCAAGAAAGACAGGGATGGACACAGACATGGAGAGACAGAGACCAAGAGAGACAGGAATGGACACAGACACACAGAGACCAAGAGAGACAGAGATGGACACAGACACACAGAGACAGAGACCAAGAGAGACAGAGATGGACACAGACACAGAGAGACCAAGAGAGACAGGAATGGACACAGACATGGAGAGACAGAGACCAAGAGAGACAGGGATGGACACAGACACAGAGACCAAGAGAGACAGAGGTGGACACAGACTCAGAGAGACAGAGACCAAGAGAGACAGGGATGGACACAGACTCAGAGACACAGCCCTCCCTGTCCTGGTGGCCTGTCCTAGGCCTTGTGTCCCTTCCCACCCTGTGATACTTGCTGGACCAAGCCCCCAGACAGGCCCTAGGGGTGACATTGGGACAGAGTGAAGGGCACCCACCCTTCCGGCGGCACGTGGGGCTGGCTTGGTTGGTCCTCACAGTGGAAGACGGACAGGCAGGTGGCAGGAGGAGGGTCCCTCGCAGTCTGTCCCAGGCGGCAGAGAAGGCAGGGAAGGAGTTTCTCTAAAGATTTTGAAGGAAACACTGAAACACCTTCATGCTGGGTAGGTCAGGACGGCTGACCCGGGCTGGACCCACCACATTCCTCAAACAGGAGTCTCCCTCCAACGATTCAAAACCAGGGGATGCTGGTGGTGGGAGGAGTGAGGGAGGGGCCCCGCAGTGCAGGGACTGGCCAGCCAGGAACCCCCAACCCCCCCACCGGGCCCTGATGGGTGTGCCACCCTCAGGGAGGGGGGCTATCTCCTAGCCCCTGATGCCCAGGAAGAGCTCAAAGGTCACCCGAGGCCCCTGGCCAGCTTGAGGCTGGCGAAATGTGTCCTGTCAGCCCTGGGACCAAGCGCTGCCTTGACCCGCCTAAGAAACCGTGGAACTGGGCTTAGATGATTTGGGGTGGCGTCCCCCTGGAGGATGGGCAATGGTCCTCAGACCGAACCTGGTGCCCACTGGCCCACCTCCCACCCTCGGGGGAAAGGGACAGAGGTGGTCTGGGGGCCATGGGGCAGCCTGACCCTGGGCTGGGGTCGTGATGAGAGGCGTGATTTTCTCAGCCAAGCCTGGGAAGTCCATCCCAGACACGAGGGAGTAGGATTGGGCGAGATCAATGGCTTTGGGGGCCCTTCCTTCAGTAACCCTCAGCCTGGGTTCCAGAAGGATAGGGGCGGGGGCTGCGGTGACAGTGGCCCCCACCATGAGCCCCTGAGTCCCTAGCACAGAGCCCGGTGCCGAGAGCCGAGAGTTGCTGCTTCCTGAAATCACCGCCCGGCGGTCAGGGAGAGTGTAATGAGTTTCTCTGAAGCTGTTAAACTAAACACAGAAAACCCTTAATACCGAGGCCCTTAAATCAACAGCACTCTGAGGAGCATGTGTCATCCGCTGACGAATGGCAGCTCCTCCAACCAGGCGAGCAGCCTCTTCCAAAGCTCCGCCAGGATTTTCTGGTGGAAGATTCAAGGCGCTCGGCCTAGCCCCGCTGAGCTTCCTGACTAAAATATGAGGACCCTGCGCTTCCTGCCTGCGCATCCCTCGACAGCAGCTGCCCTCGGTCGGGTTCCGAGTGAGCATTTCCTGCGCCGTGGTCCCAGAACTCTGCAGAGCGCCTGCAAGAGTTCACAGCCACTTGCAGATCAATCTCCCTGTTTATTTTACGAACGAGAGGACATAAAACACTCACACAAAGTGGTCTATGCATCCAAGGCCAAGAGACTCTTAGGGTGCCAGGCCCCTTTGTGGGGCCTGTAGAGAATTCAGAACCACGCCTGGAGGGTGGCCGGGAGCCGGCTCTGCAAACCTGTGACTCGTGACCACACAGTGATCTGCAGCTCAGGGGCGGAGCTGGCAGCCAGGACAGGCGACAGCCAGCGAGGCGGAGGCCGGGCACCTGGGGCTTCATGACTCTGGTTCAGGAGTCACTGGGGCCGCGTGGAGTCCCAGCTGCCCCTAAAGGGGTTGGGGGGCCAGGGGTGGGGCGAGTGAGCACTCAGCCTCCCGTCTGCAGGGAGCTCATGTGCTGGCTGTGAGGGCCCGTGGTAGCCATGCTCATGCCATCCGTCTGGCCCCAGAGAGCCTCAGCCACCTTTCCTCTTTATCCTCCCCGTGTCCTTGAAGGGTTTTACAAGGACCACGCAGTGGCTCTGCCACCGGAGAAGACACAGGCCAAAACCCACAGCCTTCTCCCAGCTTTCTCTCCCACCCAGGGGCCCGCCGACGCCAGCAGGGAGAACAGCTCAGTCGTGGCCCGGCCCCAGGGCAGAGGAGAAGGAGCCTCTCCTGCATCCTCCCTGCTGACCCCCAAAGGGATCGAGGAGGAGGGGAGGCTGCTCACAGATCCTCGGGACCCCTGGCCTGCTCCATCGCCCCCGTGCTGCCCCTCTCCTCCGTTCTCACCCTCACCTCACCTGCCCAGCCCCTCCTGGAGCCTCAGCTGCTCCCCGGCCTCCCCAGGGTGCTCACACACGTGTTGGTTCCCCAACAAGGCAGGGGCTCCTCGAACCTGCCCCCACGCCCGTCTCCACCCCACCCAGCTCAGGGATGGACACAGCAGGCGTTCCACCAAGAACCAGTCCTGGGTGGAATCGTGGACGGGCTTCGACGGATGGAAGTACCAGCGCCCTGGGGCCCAGGGCCCACTCCAGTCCTGCAGAGAGCGCGCTGGCGCCCCAGCATCCCTTGAGACCCGGACGAATCGCACGCCCCCTCCTCAGCCGAGACACCTCTGGAAGAACCTGTCAGGACAGACAATGGGCTCTAAAAATACCCCGTGGGCAGGCAGGATTTCCCAGGAACATCTGTAAGTTCTGTCCGGCGGAAGTTATAAATACTAAATGATGTTAATTCAGAGCCGTTAGTCATCTGCTCACAGCCGTGTCCTTTGTGGGGACAAGGGATGTTTTTCCAGATTTGTAATTTATTGCTCTTTACAGTTAAATCTAGCTACAGCCAAAAAAAGGAAAAATGAAAAAAGCAGTCTCTCCCCAGAGCCCTTGGTGGGGGGGCGGGGGGGTCCTGGGTCAGCAGCCGGCTGGACGATGCCTGGACCACCGTCATCCTGGCCACGAGGCCATGGACAGCCACTGCCATCGTCCCCCAGACTTCCCCCATAGCCAGCCCCAAATCAGGCAGCAGGACCACCATGTGCTTCCCTGGGATCTCAGGGTCGTCCTTAACGTCCCCAAACAACCCCAGGGGGTCCTGGGTCTGCCTCCTAATTGGGGTTCCAGTGGTCCCCTCTGGCCACTGGTGACCGTGCAGCTGCAGCCTCCTCTCACCTTCATGACCCACTCTGGCCTCTGCCCTGACCCCAGCCCCATCCCTCCGTGCAAGGGCCCTGTGGCTTGCTGGGGTCTCAGCAAGGTTCACATTCACCCCCCTCCAGGCTCTGCCTGCCTGCTCCCACGCAGTCCCCCATCAGGCTTCGTCACCCACCTCCCACCCCACACTCCCACCTGGCTCCTGTCTGCTCCGCACCTCTCTCACCTGGCTTTCACCCTCACCCCGCGGCCCATCCGTCACCTCCAGGCCCAGGTTGTCGTGCATCTGCCCGGGCCCCCGTGTCTCTCCCAGAGCTGCTCTTGCTCACAACCACCTGGTTATTTGTATCATGTAGTTTGTGGCCGTCCCAAGTCCCAGCCCCGAGATGGGTCCCATGTGGCCTGTGTTCATCACGGCCCTACAGGCCCCGCACAGGGCCTGGAACAGCGCGGGGGCTCAAGAGGATGCCATTGGAGCGTTGGAACAGTGAAGTCCCCTCTGGAGTGTCCTCAGGCACCATCAAGGGTGCCTGCCCAGTGACGGGCAGCCAGGCGGAAGCCAGGTGCCCGTGAGGCCCTGTGGTCACTGCCCATGGCACCGGACTGCCCTGGAGGGGTGAGTGCAGCCAGCGGGTGACCTGACCACCCGGTTGACCACAGAGAAAGGTGAAAGGTTGCAGCTCCGCCGCTGAGGAGCAATCAAAGCAATTAAGAGGCTCCCTGCCCGCTCCTGGCTGGGGGCTGGGGGTCTCCCAGCAGCCTCTGCAGCCACTGCCACATCCAGATCTGCCCGGAAGGCACCACTGCAAGGAGCCTTCCTGCCCAGCCCACCTCCCTCGCTGCCTTTCCCACGCCCGAGAGGTCAGGCCAGGCTCTCCCTGACAATGACCGCTGCTTGGAGGAGGTCCTTTGCCTTGGAGAATGGTCCCATGACCCCCAGCTCCCACCCCTCCCGAGAGCCCTCCATTGAACAAGAGACCAGAGCAAGGAGCCTGGCTTGTGGACACAAGTGGGCATCCCAAGCAGGCAATTTGGGATAGAGGCTCCGCCCAGTGTCCTGCCCTGCCAGTAAATGCCGTGTGACCTCAGGCAAGTCACTGAACCTCTCTGAGCCTCAGTTTTCTTCTTTGAAAAGTGGAGGTATAAGAGGTCAACCCCCAGATGGCAGCAGTAAGGGTGAAATTAGATGGAGGCCCGAGCAGCTTCCCCCTTCCCCTGCTCCAGGCATGGTAAGGGCCTTGGAGAGGGGCTTCTGAGACAGCCAGGGGGGCGGGGAGGGGGCCTGGGGATTCTAAGCCCCAGGAAACATCCCGGGGCTGACACGCTGGGTTAGGACCCACTCTGCTTTCTCACTGGGGTACCCAGAGGGGCACAATTATGGGGCAAATTAGTCTGCACCTCTGTTCCCCAAAGGAGCTCAGGTCTCTGCTCCTCTCTCTCTCCTGTCTCTGTCTCTGTCTCTCTGTGTCTCTCTCTCTTTCTCTGTCTCTGCCCTTGTCTCCCTAACCCTGTATCTCTCTCATTCTCTCTTTCTGTCTCTCTCTCTGTTTCTGTCTATCTCTGCCTGTCTCTCTCTGTCCTTATCTCTCTCTGTGTGTCTGTCTCTCTCTCTCTCATTGTTTCTGTCTATCTCTGTCTCTGTCTCTCTCTGTGTCTCTCTTTCTCTGTCGCTGTCCTCGTCTATCTCTGTCTGTATCTCTCTCTCTCTCTCGTTCTTTCTCTCTGTCTATCTCTGTCTCTGTCTCTCTGTGTGACTCTCTCTTTCTCTGTCTCTGTCCTTGTCTCTCTATCTCTGTATCTCTCCCAATCTCTCTCTTTCTCTCTCTGTCTATCTCTGCCTGTCTCTGTCTCTCCTGTTTCACGGCAGATCCTGAATGATGGGGTCCCAGCACAGGAAGGCCGCCTTCCCCAAACGTGGCCCCCAGCGTTTTCTCTGCAGGGTGGAAGGTCGGGGCCCCGTGGCAGTCCTCAGGGAGGCTACGAGGACTCTGGGGAGCCTGGGAGAGTCCTGCTGCCCCCACAGGCCCCTGCTCAGAATATCACCACCCAGGCCCCCGCGGCCCAGGTGAGACACGTCCCAGGTCCACCAGTGGATCCCGGGTGCCCCCTGGACAGGGAGTGTGCACCCAGGATGGCGCCAGCCAAATGGGGCCCCGACCTCAGCCACGCAGAATGCCCTGGGTCCCGGGCGGGAAGAACAAGGCCTTGAGTGCCCCACGCCCTGGCGTTCCTGGGGGATGGACTTGGTGGAAGGTGGTGCTGGCAGGGGCGGCAGGAAGGTCTACACAGCAGCATCTCAGAGTCTCAGAGACCACAAAACGCTGAGGAGGGCCGTCCCCATCTCAGAACGGGAGCAACTTGCCCCCGGCAGGAGCAAGGCATTAGCTTCAGCAACAGCCCCAGGGAGGTCTCCCGACAGAGGTCTCAGCCCTCAGCTGCCTGGGCAGGGCCCACTATTAACCTCAGGTTTGGAAGGAGGTCACTGAAGCAGTGACCAGGCCAGTCGGGCTCAGGACTGACCTCAGGGTCACTGGGTCCCTCCCAGGGCAGTCTGTCCCCTTAACCCCCTAGTGGTGATGGGGCCGCTGTCCTCGCGGTCAGGAGTCCATAGCTCCTCCCAGGACGAAGCCTCAGGGAGAAGTGGGTGCAGGCGACCCTGGGTGGGAGGCGCCCTGGGACAGGGGAGAGGTTGCACACAGTGTCTGCAGTTGGACTGGGCAGGCTGCCCCCAACTCAGATTGTCCCCACTGGGCTCCTGTAGGCTGCTGGCTTGGCCGCCCTGCACCCCACGGCCCAGCACAAAATCAGGTGTGCTCAGTCCCACAGGCCCACGTTAGCTTGTGCAGCAGCCCAGCCACGGGAATTCGGAGGCCACCTGCCTCCTCGGGCACACTCCGGCCTCGTCCAGCTGACTGGCCTGGGATGGTGGTTGGGGTCACCTCAGGAGCCATGGGGGCTGCAGGATCTAGACCACATAGGCCCACCCTCCAGAGCAGGTTGCCCTCCACGACGCTGGGACATACCACAGCCAGGGCCCTGGAGTGTTGCCCCGCCCAGGCAGTGCCTGCTCACAGGCCGGTCCCCACCATCCCAGCTAACAGCTCATTTCCACCCCGAGTTGTCTACACAGACTGAGAAAGGATCCCCACGTGAGGGTCTCAGTCTTGCCCCAAGACCCAGGCCCCAGCCCTGTAGGCCAAGCCTTGGGGGGGGTCAGTTAAGAGCAGTCGAGTGGTCAAGAGGTGGTGGCCTACATCCCAGCGCCCTGGGTGGGACAGCCGGGGGTTAATGGCCCTGGGGACGTCTGTCACATGTGAGGTGCATGGGGATCCCAGTGCAAAGGTCCCAGAAAAAAGAAAAACAGCCATAAACCAAAGGGCAGCATTCTGCTGAAAGGAGGGCTCAGGCTGCAGCTGGCACCCAGTGGCAGGAGACGGTGGGTGCTGGGAGTTGCCAAGGCCACTGGGCTCAGGCAGGCGGGCACCAGGTGGGAACACTGGGCCAGGTGGAAAACCGTCTGCGGGGGTGCTAACCTATGTGCACATAGCCAACGCAGTCACAGCCAATGCCAGGCGGGACGCGGGGCACAGGCACCTGCCCCTTGTCGGTGGGTGGGGTGGACCACTTCCTGCTCCGGAGTCTCCACCCCCAGGGTCAGGCTGAGGCCTGTCTCCAGCAGGGACCACCTCCTTGCTCAGCTTCCCCTGCCCCATCCTGCGTCCCACCAGCCCTTCTCCTGAGACCCCTCCCAGTGGGTCATGCACAGGGGTCCCAGCTCAGCTCTGCTTCCAGGAAGCTGACCTGACAGGCCCCCAGGGACTTGGAGTAAAGCCTGTGGGAACCAAGGGCATAAAAGATTGTTCAGGACCAGGTGTCCCCAGCACAGAGTCCTCCTGACCCTGGGGCTCCCAGCCCCTTTCTTTACCAGCCTCCGGCACTAGTCAGGTTCAGGGCTGCCTGCACACCAGGTCCAGAGCTGGGGGCTGCTAATTCCTCCCCCGACACCAGGTGTGTGGACTGAATGGGGCCCCCTAAAATTTACATTGGAGTCCTAACTTCAGTATCTCAGAATGTCAACTTTGTTGGAAATAAGGTTTTGCAGATGTAATTGGTTCAGGTGAGATCTTTAGGGTGGACCCTCATCAGTATGACCGATGTCCTTATAAGAAAGGGACACTGGGACACAGACGCACTCACAGGGAGAGGCCATGTGAAGATGGGAGCAGAAGTCGGCAGAAGCTGGAGACAGGCCGGGCAGAGTCTCCCCCACGGCCCGCAGAAGCATCCGACCCAGCCGACAGCCTGGTCTCGGACTTCTGGCCTCCAGAACTTGGGGAGAGCAAATTCCTCTTGTTTAAGCCCCATCTGTGTGCTGCCGAGGCTGCCCCGGGACGCTCACACCCACCCTCACACCGGGCCTCTCTGCACCTTCCCGCTCCACCCCCCGCCCCGGGCTTCCACCCGGGAGAGAGGACCTCGCCCTGCCACAGCAGCGAAACACATGAACCTCACAACCGTGGCCTCCTGCGCTGCACGGCAGGCAGTGAGGGGGCCAGACAGTGTCTTTGTCCCCACACCACAGACAAGGAAACCGAGGCCCAGAGACTGGAAGGCAGGGGTCCCGCACTCGGGGGAGGTGGGTCCAGGGCTCTGCCCACCTGTCGAGGGGGTTGGTGCAGCCCGGGCAGGGTGTGTGGGGCAGAGCTGCAGGCCCCGCTCTGCATCTGAGGAACAGGAGCGGCGCTCCCAGGGCCTTACCTGCTGACGTCCGTCAGGCCATCACTGGCATCTGAAGTGTCCTCGTCACATGTCTCCTTGCTGCGTGTCTGCCTGCCGTCCAGGCCGGCGCTGCCCAGTAGAAATATAACTCGAGCCACATGTGTGGTTTGCAGGTGCTCGTGGCCCCATCAAGAAAAAAGAAAGAAAGAGGTGCAATTTATCTCAATAATACGTTCTACCCGAGGGGTCCAAAATGTCGTCGTGTCCACACGTTCTCGCCACAGGACGCACGAACACAGCCTTCCCGTCCTTGTGCTCGAGCTGGGTCTCAGCAACCTGGTGTGGATTCACACGGACTGCACAGCTCGACTGAACCCGTCCTCAGCAGCCACGTTTGACTCGGGGCCACCGTGCTGGACAGCACAGGTACAGATGGTTCCACAGGGCTGGGTCCCGGTCACTCTTTTTTTTCTTTTTTTTTTTTTTTGAGGAAAACTAACCCTGAGCTAACATCTGCCAACAATCCTCCTCTTTTTTGCTGAGGAAGACTGGCCCTGAGCTAACATCCATGCCCATCTTCCTCTACTTTATATGTAGGACGCCTGCCACAGTATGGCTTGACAAGCAGTGCGTAGGTCCTTACCCAGAGTTGGAACCGGTGAACCCTGGGCTGCTGAAGCAGAACGTGCAAATTAACCATTGTATCACGGGGCCAGCCCCCCCGTCACTCTTATTCCCTATTTTCATCCTCAAACCAAGGAGAGGGTGAGGCACACTGTGGACACCTGTATGTATTTGCTAAACAAATGAGTGACCACGTGGCTGCACGTGCAGTGACCCAAGCTGGCCTCAGGCCATGGTCCGTGCCTGTGTGGGAGGGCAGGGTGTGGTTAGGGGCGTGTGGGCCACACCTGGCTCCAAGGTGCAGGTGGGACAAGACCTGTGGGCAGGGAGTCGCCCCCTCCTGCCCCCCTTCCTGGAGGTATGGAAGAGGAGGAGGGGAGGGGAGAGCCTGGGGCCCCCACGTGGTCCCCTCCTTGACACTCAGTGGGGAGGTGGGACAGTGGCCTTGCTGATCCCAAACCCCAGCCAGCCTCCTGTGCTTAGTTTCCACCCCAAAGAGGAAGGTTGAGCCAGTATTTGGAGGTGAGGCCTTCGCATACAGAACCCCCAGGCCCACAGACACAGCCCCCCATCAGTGACAGATGGGGTGGGTTTTCCATCTGCCTCCTGGCAGCCCTAGAGCGGTCCAGCCACCCAGGCAGGGTGGGTGGGGGTCGTGCCAGGCTCTGCCACCAGGCAGAGGTGTCAGCTGATGCCCCTGGGCAAGGAAGGGGCCTGGTCGGGAGCCAGCAGCCGGGGGCGGGGGACTCAGATTTTCCGATGAGAACACTAGATCCAGGGCTGTTGGGAGGCCCGGCTGGTAAGGGGAGGGGGGCCCTTACCCCCTCCTGGGTCTTCCTCTTTGAGGGGTGGTCAGCCGGCCATGGTGGGGAGAGGAGGAGGAGAACGTGCCGGGGAGCTTCCGGCCAGGAGCCAGTTCAACGTGTTCCCTCTGAGTGGAGGGGGTAGTGCCCTCCAGGAAGTAGGCCAGGGGTTCCTCAGCCTGTTTTCACCACCCACGCTGGGCTGACGATGGGCCATGCAGGGTGCCCGAGCCACGTCGAAGGAGGAACACGGAAGGGCCCCTGGCAACCCCGAGAAGCACCTGCTCTGTCCCCACGTTCAGTCCACACGTCCTGCCATCCAGGGCCCAGCGTGGGCCTTGCCAACAGGGCCCACAACTGGACAGTCTGAGCACAGACCACCAGCCCTGGCCCCACGGATCCCCCAAACAACCAGGGGAGAGACCCAGATGGACAGACCCCTCACCTACACGTAACATGTCATCAGGGAGGGAGGGGCAGGCTGGTCAGGAGCAAGGACCCAAGCCATACCAGACGGGAACACGTTGAACTGGCTCCTGGCCGGAAGCTCCCCGGCACGTTCTCCTCTTCCTCTCCCCACCATGGCCGGCTGACCACCCCTCAAAGAGGCAGACCCAGGAGGGGGTAAGGGCCCCCCTCCCCTTACCAGCCAGGCCTCCCAACAGCCCTGGATCTAGTGTTCTCATCGGAAAATCTGAGTTCCCCACCCCCAGCTGCTGCTCTGCACATCCTAGCTGTGTGGCCTTGGGCAAGTCACTTAACCTCTCTGTGCCTCCAATTATTACAGCGCTGCTGGTTACCGCAGAGTTCAGAACCCCCCCAGGGCTCTCAAGCCTTCATGTCAAAAACCAAGGTGCTAAGTGAGGCCTTTGTCCCAGCACAGCTTCCCAGGTCTGCGTTCTGGGGCTGAGGGGCTGACGTGCAGAGGAGGTTGTGGAGGGGGGAGTTGATGGTGGTGGCACGGGCCTGCGACCCCAGGTTTCCCATCGACATCCCAGCAGCCCCATTCCACACACATGGCACAGAGGCCCAGGGCTGGGAGCGATGTGCCCAAGGCCCCCGCACCACAGCGTACCCCTGACCACCGTCCACAGGGCTCACCCCTACCTCGCTCTCCACTCTCCTCCAGGTAAAGCGCTGCATACAGCAGGCGCGTATGCAGTGTGTGTAGGCTGCATTGGCCTCTGTTACTTCCCCTGGGGGTTACTGAATCTGGGGGGCCATGGAGAGGAAGGTGAGCCTTGGGGGGGCCCAGCCCCTCCCAGTAGCCCAGTGCCTCCCTTCTGGGCCTCTGCCAGCCCGGCTCCCAGACTCTCAGGGACCACCAGCCAACCAGCAGGACTGGGCCAGGGATGACTAGCCAGGCTCCCCCACCCAGTCACAGGGACAGCTGCTGCCAGAAGCCCAAAGAAGAGGATGCACTTACCAGAACATTCTCTCTGAAACCTCCGAGCCACACTGGGTTTGTCACCCTCCTGGTAATCATGAATGCTGGATCTGAGGGTCTATGCCTCAGCCCCAGCCGCTGAACTCTGGCAATGGTCCAGCTGGCTCCCCCCTCCATCCTCACCCCACCTGCCCCTTGGTTCACCTGCCCCGGGCTAGAGGGGAGCAGCAGAGACCCCCTTCTCCGGGAGGGGAGGGTCAAAGGGGCTGGGCTGTGCAGCTTAGGAAGCCCTGGCTGCCCTGAGTCGGCATGGCCCAGGAGTCTGTGGTCTGTAGGACTGGGGGTCGGGGGACCCAGCCAGGCGTTGGGGGCACACGATCTGCGTAGAGGGAATAAGACTTGGGAAGCCCCTGGACCATCGCTGGCAGACCGTCGCTGAAAGCACATTAGAGGAATTCTGCCTTTCCTCAGTTGTTCCTTCGCTCAGAGATATTTACTAATTGTATCAGGTCCTGGGGCAGCTGTGACAAAGTACCACCAACGGGGGACTGCAACCCCAGAGATCTAGCCTCCCACAGTCTGGAGGCCAGAAGTCTGAGATCAGGGTGTGGACAGGGCCAGGCTCCCTCTGAAGGCTCCGGAGGAGGGTCTCTCCTGCCTCTTCCAGCATCGGGCGTTGCGGGCAATCCTTGGCTTGCAGACACCTCACCCTAGTCTCTTCCTCCACCATCACATGGCTCCTCCTGAGCCGGTCTTCACATGCGCATCGTCCTATAAGCACATCAGCCATTGGACCAGGGCCCAACCCAGTGACCGCATCTTAACTTGACACACCTGCAAAGACCCTGTTTCCAAATGAGGCCACACTCGCAGTCTGGGGTCAGGGCTTCAGTGTTTCCTTCAGGGGACACAGTTCACTCCACGACAGATGCAGTCCCCTTGGGTTTTGCAGAGGCAGAGCCTCTCCCCTCCTGGAGAGATATTCGAGTGGGGGCAGGACAGAAAATGCACAACGAAGGGAGATGTGGAGAAAAGCAGATCAGCAGGTACAAAGACCCTAAGGCGGCAGCCTGCCTGTCAAGGAGGGAGCGAGAGGAGAAAGGGACAGGAGAGCACAGAGGCTGAGGAGCCAAGGCAGGGACCCGCTTCTTCTCTGGGTGAAGCGCAGCCCGGCAGGATTCGGGCAGACAAGGGCCATGGTCTTCTGCTGCGGTGCTGGAATGGACTGCAGGGAGACAAGCTGTGCACATGGTGGGTGGCTGTGACACCAAGACTTCCTCTCACTGGCCGCTGAGAACTACGACAGAGACAGGATTGAAACAGCACACCGAGCTGGAAGGACTCAGCCCAGGGCTGGCCGCGGGCGGTGCGGGTGAACATTTGGGGCAATGACGCGTTTCTGAGGCCCACGGTCGGGGATGCCCCTCTGGACCCGCTGCTGTGCAGGGAGAGCGGTGGTCAGCGGAGTGGCTGAGGACCAGCGGCCAGGTGGTGGAGCCAAGACCTCCTGCCCTCATTTCTGCATTCATTCATAAATTCATTCATTCGTTCCTCCCAGCCCTGGGCTGCGCAGGCGTAGAGGGTGAGAGAGGTCTGGCGCCATCTCCCCAGGGCTCACATGAAAATGGGGAATATACCTGTCTCTGTTGTGTCGCCCCATAAATGTGGGGTCTCCATGTTCCTGGGCACCCTCCGAGTGCCCGCTCCTGCATGTTCCACGTGCCCCTTCATGTGCCTGGGCTCTGAGCTCCAGGGATGTGGCTGCCCTGCAGGGGCCTCATGCTGATCCAGGGTCCTCAGGGCATCACTGACAGCTCCCCCACCAGCTCCCAGTCCCAGGGCAGCGTCAGTGATGAGTGACACACAGGAAGACCCAGAGCAGGCAGCCCCAGACCCGCTGGGCTGGTGGCCGATTGGGACGAGCACTCAGGTGTCCCAATGTCTAGGACTGTGGACGACACACATCTTCTGAGGCACGGGCACGGCCTCCACCAGCCAGCTCCCTGCTGCCAGCCATGAGCTCCGAGGCCGGGCAGGCACCTGGCAAGGCTCCTGGTAGCTTGCTGGTGCTCAGAGACCGACACAGACCCTGCCCCAGGTGGCCCTTGCTGGGACAGACACAGACGCCAGCTGCAAGTCCCAAGAACCTTCTCCGCTGAGCCAAGAGCCATGTCCGCTAGGCCCGAGGGATCCCGTGCTGCAGGAAGGGGCCCTGTGCTGCTGGACTCCGAGGGCCCCTTCCCGCCCGGCCAGCCCAGTGCCTCCTGCCGACTCCCCGAGCCTGGAGCTCGGTCAGAAGACCCAGGATGGTTTCTTCCCTGTCCTCTTTTTTCTCTGAAGATCTTTGCCCGTGTCTTTGATCTTCCATAAAGCGCTGCGGCTTCTGCTCCGTGTCGGCCATGACATTGACAATTGTTTATTAGTTCTAAAATAGCTGAAATTCATGTCAAACATTCCGCATGTTAGAAAAATGTTTATGAAGTGTTATCACCGTTTATGTAGCTGTGCGTGTTTGGGAAAGCAACATAGGATGTAAGGACCACACAGGCCTCGGGAATCAGCCCAGGCCGCGCCTCCCCACAAGGGAGGGTCCCAGAGCTCGGCCCACGCCTCCCCAGCCCGCTGGGCAGCAGACGGCCCACCCCTGCTCCAGGGGCTCCCACAGTCTCTCAAGGACAGGGAACTGTCTCCCAGGCCACCTCGCGACCCGCCAGCGTCAAGCTCAAGGAGGGAGGCGTCCACCCTCCTCCTCTGATAAAGCCAAAGGCCAGGGGGCCCTTCCACCCTGCAGGGCGGGGTCGTCACTGAAGGGTCACAGGGCCTCTCCCACTGGGCTGGCCCCCACCCCAGTCTCGGAGGGGGTACCTTATCTCCCTGGACTTTGAAGAGCCCACCTATAATCCCACTGGATGAGGTGGACCCCTGGCTTCCTCCCCAGTGCTCGTGATAAGTGCTGAGCCTGGTGGAGACTCTCCCTGGAGAGTGAGCTCAGGCCTGGAGGGCAAGGGGTCCAGCTGGTGGTGCCAGTAAGGTCCCTCAGTTCCCGCCTGCTTCCCTGCTGCTGCCGGGT
>NC_060278.1:110291671-110314630 GCF_021613505.1 Equus quagga | reverse complement strand
GCTCCCAGATCAGAGGCCAGGCACAGCTCAGGAAAGGCCTCTAGGGCAAGAAGACCACCATGGTTTCTGCCCTCCCTGGTCACCCTTTTCAGCTGGATGGAAAGGTGTCAACACCACTTGCCATCATTTCAAATGCATTACTCATTGCACAAATGCCAAGGAGGGCGCAGGGGCCAAGACCCGCTGCTCCCAAAGGCTGAGGAGGGTGCAGCCAGGTGAGAGGACGAACAAGTGTGGTCCATCCGCACGAGGGAATTCTGCTCAGCGAGAAGAAGGAACGATGGCTGGGAAAGCAACAGCGTGGGTGGGCCTCAAACACACTGCTCTGACCTGAAGAGGCTCCGCATGGCTCCCTCCGTATGGAACGCTGTGAGACCACATTCACCCCTCGAGGCAGGACACACAGCAGAGCAGTAACAGCGTCTAGGGACGGGAGAGGGTAAGATGCCCCAGAAGGAGGCAGGACGGAGGCTGCCAGGTTAGGGGGTCGTCCTATACGGTGACCGGGGAGTCACACGGCTGTACACATTCATCAAAACTCTTCAAGCTGAAGGCTTCAGACCGTGTGCAATCACGTGAATGTTGAGCAAAACGCCCCTCGCGAGGTCAACGCTCAATGAAAGTTATTATTCAGCAAGACGTCCAGCAACTAGGGAGAACTGTGTCTCCACGTGAGCAAAGTACTCAGAAGAATTGCAGCGAGGAACTCAGACACGAGCTTCTGAGCGCTCACCGCGGCCGTGAGGTGGGCCGGCCCCCTGTCCACCGACAGATGCACGAATAAGCCATCTGTGGTCCATCCACACAGTGGGTATGACTCAGCCATTAAAAGGAGTGAAGCGCTGACCCCACAACGCGGGTGAACCTCGAAAACACGCCGAGTGAAAGCAGGCAGACACAAAGACCGCACACTGCAGGGCTCCATCGCGTGAGATGCCCAAACAGGTGGATCCACAGAGACAGAAAGCAGACAGGTGGTGGGGTGACAGAAATATCTTGGAACTACGTAGGAGTGGTAGTTCAAAACATTGCGAATGTACTAAATGTCACTGAATTGTTCACTTTAAAATGGTTAATTTTAGATCATGAGAATTTCTCCTTAAGAAAAAACATTTTAAAATAATGAAAATAAATTTTTAAAACTGAGGAAAGATTTGGAAGATCCTAACCCTGGATGTGCAGTGTCCCCGGGCACACACGAGGACAGACTTCCCCGTGGCCCAGAGAGCTGCAAACAGACCTCACGCACTCCATCCACCGGCAGGCCCTGGTGTGGAGCAAAGCCATGGAGGGACAGCCACAGCCAGACAAGGAGACGCTTCATTCAGACAAACCCCATCAGTGGTCCTCCAGCGCTCTTCAGCGCCCACCACAGGTAGCCCCAGGGTGAACGAGATCCCAGCCAAGGGCTGGGGGACTGCCAGGAAGGCCACCTTGGCCCCCTAGGCATCCATAGTACCTTCTGTGGCCCCTTAATTTGCTCGTTTTCAATGAGCCATTCAAGATGTTCAATCGATAAAATGAAGATTTAAATCTTGCACCACAGTGCATCATCATCTGACAAGGAGCACGCAGTAGCCAGAAGAATTTCTAGACTTCCTGCAAAGACTGGGATGAAAGCAAATCTTCAGAGCATCCAGCCCATCCTGGAGCAGGAGGACCCGGGCTTGTTGGAGGCCAGCTTGCTGCTGCTGTGCCCCCGGCCCAGGACGCGCTGCAAAGCCCCCACTCCTGAGCCTGCGACTGTTCAGACTACCCCAATGCCCCTCTTCTTGTAACTCTGCCTTCTAGCCCCTCCCCAAGGAGGAGGCTCCTAGCTGCCCGCAGACTCACAGAGGGTCTGCCAGAAGCCAGCCGCATCAACGAAAAGCAGGCGGCCACCTCCCCACGTTGTCCCTCCAGGACGCTGAGACCAGCAATGGCAGACATTCCGATATCTCTTCCCAGGTCCTCATTATTTAACTTTTTTTCAGGCCATAAAATTCTGTCTTTTAATATTTTCAACTCTTGTTTCTCATAAAACAACAATATTAGTATTTCGTTAAAGACTCATGTACCATTACTGTATCTTTATGATGTGTGCGGGATCCGTGGTGTATGGACTGTGGCTTTCCGACATCGCACTCCTGGCCACGAGGCATCACTTACAACGTCTTGGTTTGACAGTCTCTCCCGTGCACCCAAGGAAGATGCAGCTTTATTATCTGTGATGTGCCAACAGACAGCCCAGCTCAGGGCTTGGTCACTCCCATCACAGACACCTCCCTGCCCTCCTCCTCTCCTAACATCATGGATCGCGTTATCCCCACTGGCAGCAATTTACAGCCCCCATTACACACTCGTATGAATTCCCCACAGCTCAAGGAAGCCGGAGGCCGTTCCTCGCAGACACGCAGGGTCTGGGAGCGCTGCCACCGTCCATCCGGGCTGTTTATGTCCGGGACAAGTAAGCAGAAAAACAAGTTTTCAGCTTCCTGGAGTCCGGCGAGGAGGCTCAGAACTGCTGGCCTGGCTCTGGGAGGTGTCTCGAGGTGAGTGTCCCTGCCCGAGTGACCAGGACACCGTGCCCAGGGGTGAAACAGCCTTTGCTGACAGCCCCGCACCCCTAAGCCCACATCCCGCCTGGCAGGCAGGCTGACAGGCCTGGCCCTCTCCCACCACTGATCCCAAAATGGCAACAAAGAAAACAGTCTCGAGAACCCACTGGGAGCCGGCCGGTGGTGCAGTGGCTAAGTCCAAAGGCTCGGCTTCAGCAGTCAGGGGTTCACAGGTTCACATGCTGGGCACAGACCCAGCACTGCTCATTAAGCCACGCTGTGGCAGCACCCCACATAAAATAGAGGATGATTGGCACAGATGTTAGCTCAGTGACAGTCTTCCTCACCAAAAAATGAATAAATACAAATTTTTAAAAATAAGATAAAATAAAGAGTGTGCCGGGAGGACTCAGGGGGCCCGGCACGTCCCAGGCGTACCCCACGGCAGTCCTCTCATCTACTCCCCACACCCCGGGAGGACTCAGGCGGCCCGGCTCGCCCCAGGCGCACCCCACGGCAGTCCTCTCATCTACTCCCCACACCCCGGTAGCCTCCATCACCGCAAAAAGGAAGCTGAGACTGCAGAGGTGGGAGACAGCCCCAGGCCCCTCTTCCCCTCCCCAGGGCCCACCCCAGAGCCAGCGAAGGCTGTTTCCGGAAGGTGTGGGAGACCCAGTGCAGTCCCAATCAAAACCCCAGCAAGCTATTTTCTGGATATGGACAAATTGACTCTAAAGTTCATGTGGAGAGCCAAAAGACCCAGAAGAGCCCACACAACACTGAAGGGGAAGAACGTGAGAGGCCCGACGCTCCCCAACTTCAAGACTCTCCGTAAAGCACGTAATCAAGACAGAGTGGTACTGGTGAAAGAAGAGACAGATTAACGCCACAGAAAAGGAGGTCCAGAGACAGAGCCCCATAAACACAGTCAGCTGACCTTTGAGAAAGGAGCAAAGGCAATACAATGGGGCAAAGACAGTCTCTTCAAGAAGTGGCGCTGGGATGACTGGACATGCAAAAGACTGAATGTAGGCCCAGACCTACAGCCTTTGCAAAAATTAACTCAAAGTGGGTCACGGACCTCAGCACAAAACGAAACTGTGAAACTCCTAGAAGATAGCATAGCAGAGAACCTACAGAACCTGGGGTTTGGCGAGGATTTTCTAGGTACAACACCAAAGACACAATCCATGAGAGAAATAATTGATAAGCTGGACTTCAGTAAAATTAAAAACTTTTTGCTCTACAAAAGACATTGTCAAGAGAATGAGAAGACAAGCCGCAGACTGGGAGAAAATATTTGCAAAAGAAATATCTGATAAAGGATTGTTATCCAAAATATATAAAGAACTCTTAAAACTCAACAATAAGAAAACAAACAACCTGATTAAAAAATGGGCCAACAACCTTAACAGACACCTCACCAAAGAAGACAGACAGATGGCAAATAAGCATATGAAAAGATGCTCCACACCATACGTCATCAGGGAAACACAAACTAAAACAATGAGACACGACTGCACACCTATTAGAAGGACCAAAACCCAAAACCCTGACAACACCAAATGCTGGTGAGGACGTGGAGCAACAGGAGATCTCACTCGTGGCTGGATGAAATGCAAAACGGTGCAGCCGCTTGGAAGACGGTTTGGTGGTTTCTGACAAAACTGAGCATACTCTTACCATACGACCCAGCGATCATGCTCCTTGGTATTTAGCCAAAGGAGTTGAAAACTTATGTCCACACAAAACCTGCACACAAATGTTTACAGTAGCTTTATTCCTGGTCGCCAAAACTCAGGAGGAACCAAGACGTGCTTCAGTAGGTGAATGGATAAATAAACTGTGGTCCATCGGACAGTGGAATCTTACTCAGGGCTGAAAAGAAATGAGTAGTCAGGCCGTGAAAGACAAGGAGGAAACTCAATGCCTGTTACTAAGTGAAAGAAGTTAATGGGAAAGGCTACACGTGGTATGATTCCAACTACAGGACATTCTGGAAAAGGCAAAACTACAGAGACAGTGAAAGGATTAGTGGTTCCGAGGATTGGGAGGGAGGAATGAATAAGTGCACAGAGGATTTTCAGGGCAATGAACCGATTCTGTGTGACACTGTGATGGTGGACACCTGCCATCCTACGTTCGTCCACGCCCGCAGAATGTATACCACCAGGAGTGAACCCTAAGGGAAGCTGTGGACTTGGGGCAATTGTGATGTGTCAGTGCAGGTTCACCCTTGGTAAAAAATGAACCACTCTGGTGAGTGATGTTGATAATGGGGAGACTCTGCATGTGTGGGGGCAGGAATATATGGGAAGTCTCTCTACCTTCCTCTTCCTTTGTAAACCCAAAAGTACTCTAAAAAAATGAAGTCTTTCTAAAAACCAATACCAGCACTATTCAGAGATGATCTGTGTAATGTACTAAGATTTTTTTTCCCTTTGTTCACAACTTTTTGAACACCCTGGAGTTAATGTTTGTCTTTTTTTTTCTTTCTATCTTCTTACCAGCAAATAATTCCCAAAACTGCCAGCGATTTTCTACATCTCTTCTCAATCCATTTGAGTCCATCTTGGAGACCACCCCTGGGCCACCTGGCTGCCCCCCCGGCACCTGCTGGCCCCCATACCTGGGCATCATCTCCCTCCACCTTCGCCTCTGTCCTAGGTGGGGACCCCTCTCTCCTGCAGCCCTGCCGTGCACTCTCTTGGCTGACGCCCCACTTGCTGGAACACAGGAAGGCTGCCTTGGGCATTGGTTCCCTCCTCATGCCTGGCCGATGAGCCACTGGGTAGATACTTCTGGGTGGAAATCGTGGTCCTGGGAATGCAAAGACTGCTCCGCTGCCCGCCGCCTCCAGAGTCACTGAGGAGACTGAAGGTATGCTGAGTCTTGAGCCCCCGCCTAGGAACTTTTCCTTTCTTTCTGGAAGCTTCCAGAATTGCCTCCTGATTCCAGGTGCTTGGAAACGTTGCCCCGAGATGCCCGGATGTGGAGCTTTACCCATTTCACCGCGCTGGGTCCTCAGGGTCCTTTCCTTATGGGTGCATGTGTCCTGTCCGCTTGTCCTTCCGATTTTCTTATATTTTTTCTTCAATAGCAGACAAAATCTGCTGGGGTTGGAATGTCCTCGGGATCCTCCTGTTCACACATTCACTTAAGAAATGTTTGTGGAGCACCCACCACATGCCAGGTGCAGGACTGAGAGATGTCATTCTGAAGTTACCCCAATAACCAACAGGCAGTCGCTACGGAGACCTGCACCAGGCAAGTGTGTGGGAGAAGGGCCTGATCTGATCTGCAGTCAAGGGAGGTTGCCCTGAGGAGGTGATGTTTGGGCCAAGACCTCAAGGATGTCTGGGAGTTGGCTAGACGAAGGGGGAAAGCTGGCCTCAGAGAGTTCCCATTGGGTGGGCAGCAGTGGGCCCATTCAGGAGGAATCAGACCCCAAGGCTCCAAGGAGGCCACTGGCTGATCGGGCTGGAAAAGCAGAAGGTTGGCCCAGGGAGCCGTTGACGGCAGGCAGAGGACAGAGAAGGTCCCATTGAGAGGACCACCCCCTGGCCCTGTCCTTGGCTGTGTCTCTAAGATACTCCATCTTTAGAGCATCTGACGAGGTGGGGAGACGGTCGGCCCCCTCCACAGATTAGGAAACAGGCCTGTGCCCATGGCCTCGCTGCCCGGGCCTGCCTCAGGGCTCCACCCCGCGGGGCCGGTAGCAACTCCACCCCATGCACACACAACCCCGAGAGCGAGTGCCTCGCTCCCCTCACCCGAGGCCCGTCTTTATTTAAAACATTGATATTTTGTTCATCATGATTTCTTTTTATTGATTTTGATCTTTTAAAATGCTGCGTTAAAATATTGCCAATTTCTTTAAAAACTAAACATACCGCCACCATGTGACCCAGCAATTGCATGTGGGGCGTTTATCCCAGAGAAACGAAGACTGTGTTCACAGAGATCTGTACCCAAACGCTGGCCGCCATTTAGTGTGTGGTCACCCAAAGCCAGCATCTGCCGGGACATCCTCCAGGGGACAAACAGACGCACTGCAGCCCGTCCACACCGCGGAGCCCTGCTCAGCCATGAAAAGGAAGAAACTATTGAACGAACACGCCGCAATGTGGGAGGACATCAGGGCGTCACGCTGAGTAAAAAGCCAGTCCTAAAGGTCACGTGCCATATGACCCCACGCACGGAGTCCTTTTGGAATGACACATTTTAGAAATGGAGAACAGGTCAGCAGATGCCGGGGCTCAGGGAGGGGGCTGGAGGGGGGGGGCGGTTCTAAAAGAACACGGGAAAGCTCAGAGAAGGATGATGGGAACATTCTCCATCTCGCCTTTGGCGAGGGGTCCCGGAACCCACAGAGGAGATAAAACCAACTTGTGTAGAACTTAGCGTGCGCACGCACACACATGCACACACACACACACACACACACAAATACAAGAGCAGGTAACATGCCACCACGGGATGGGGTGACATCTTTGTGTAAAGGGCACACAAGATCTCCCCATATTTTTTCTTACAGCTGCATGTGATTCTACGATTATCTCAATTAAAATTTCAATTAAAGTAAAACCTGAAAATAGACGTTATTTCTCTCGATTACTGAGTTTTTGGTGCCATCTTAAATTTTGCGCCCTCTATCCTCACCCCACTCCCAATCCTGGTAGAGACCCTCCTCTCCTCCTGACCCAGCCCCTTGCTCTCTCCCCTCCAGACCCCTGCAGGCCAGGCTGGCGCGTTTGCCTCGGTCTCCCCCACAGCCCAGCTCAGAGCTGGGCATGCAGGCCTGCTGGGCCTGGGGAGCATGCCAGCATGGAGTCCTCCTCAGCAATTCCACTTCTCATCTTTCTGCAAGAATCAATTGTGCCCATACTCAAGGAGGACGGCCCTGCAGCAGTTTGTTGTAGGCAAAAACCAAAACCAGAAATGGAAGCAGCTTGAACGTCTGTGGGCGGGGAATGGCCAAGGACAGCGAGGCTGTCCATACTGAGAGATGCCGTGGAGCTGTCAAAGGAATGAGCAGGACAGGGCTTCTAAGACCAGCCTGATGGTACCCTGCCTGAGAGCTTGCTCACAGTAGATTCCCAAGCTTCACCTCCGACTTGCTGACCCCTAGTCTCCAGGGCAGGGCCTGGACGTCGGTCAATCCACTCATCTATCTATTCATCTATCTACCCACCCATCTATCCAATTATCTATCTATCTATCTATCTATCTATCTATCTATCTACCTGTCTATCTATCCATCCATCCATCCATCCATCTAGCCATCTATCTACCTATCCATCTATCTCTCCATCCATCTATCCATCCACCTACCTATCTACCTGTCTACCCAGCTATCCATCTATCCATCTATCTGTCTACCTATCATCTTTCATTCCTTGACACTACAATAGATACCTGAATGATTGTTTTTAGCAAGGACTCCAGACGCCTCCACCGCAAGGGTGTGCAGGACGTGCTGAGCTGAAGACTGTCAGTGGTTCTCATTAGCTGCACAACTAAATCACCTGAAGAGTTTTTTTTAATCCTGAAGCCTTTGGCAGTTTCTTAAAAAGTTAAACATAGAGTTACCATATGACCCGTCATTTCCACCCCTAGGTATATACCCGAGAACTGAAAATAGATGTTTGACCAAAATCTTGCACATAAATGTTCACAGCAGCACTATTCACAGCAGCCAGAAGGTGGAAACAATTCAAATGACCACTGACAGGTGAAGGATAAACACAGTGTGGTCTATCCACGCAACGGAATAGTACTCAGCCTTCAAAAGAAATTAAGCACTGACACAGGCTGCAACATGGATGAACCTCAAACATACTACGCTCAGTGAACAAAGCCAGACACAAAAGATTACATATTGAAGGATCCCACTTATATGAAACGTCCAGAACAGGCAAATCCATAGAGAGAGGAAGCAGTTTAGCTGTTCCGGGGGCTGAGGGAGCCACAGCTAATAACAGGGGGTTTCCTTTCAGGGTGATGAAATGTTCTGGAATCAGCAGTCATCATTGCACAAATTTGTGAATGTACCAAATGCAACCAAACTGTACACTTTAAGACAGTTAAAATGCGCAGTTGGTGGTTACACAGAGAAAGATCTGGCAGGAACACAGCCCAGCAGAGACTCCCGTGGGGAGGGGCGGGAGGTGACAATAAAACGAGACTTTGGCCTTATTTGTAATGTTTAGTGCTTTGCAAGGGGGGTCATCCTTGCAGTTCTTGTGTTATCAAAAAGTAATTCTAAACATAGGGCGCCAAGTGTTGAGGCCACATGGAGGGGGTGTTGTGGGTGCCGCCCATTCCCAGCTGCCCAGGCCAGGCCCGTAGCTGCTCCCCTCCCTGCCAGCCACCATTGGTCCAGGCTGGCACACAGCCCACTGCCACCAGGAAGCTCCCTCCCCCAGCCGTCTCATCAGGAGCCTGTCTGCAGGGCGGGTGGGGACAGGGGCCCCGGACATCACAGAAGGCAGCCCAGCCCCTGCAGAGCCCCCCACACAGGGCCATATTAATAGGTGACCCATTTATCTAGCGGCCGGGCTGCAGGGCTGGCCTGGCCTGGCCGCTGCCCACACCCCCATCTATCAGTCCAGTGACACAAATAGTAGGTGGGACGGCCGGCTTCCAAAGGTGCTTTGCAGATGCCTTTGAAGCCTTATCTCTCAGCCCTGCCAGCACCCCGATAAAAGCCCAGGAGCCGCCTCGCCCTGCTGGCATTCTGCTCCAGCTGTCCGGGAAGCAGGCTGGGGGCCTGGTGGGCTGGGCTCTGGGAGCTGCCCCGATGCTCTGCAGCCCCCGGCAGGGGCCGTCCCTCCCGCTCCGGCCTCCGTCTCCAACTGAGGAACAGGGGCCGTGGAGCAGCCCTGAGCTCTGAAACCTGGCCCTGGTTTGCTGGGTGCTGACGTGAGGGTCTGTGGTGTCGTTCAGCTTGTTTACTGTGAGCCTGGACAGTGCTCTGCCCGAGGGGCGGGGCTGTCTGTTTAGTATGTTGCATCTCCAGCACCTGCTCCGAGAGACTTCGACAAACGTGGAGCGAATGAATGAATGCATGATGCCAAAATATAATCTCATTCAGTCCTCACGTCTTTGTCTTTGGGTTACAGATGAGTAAACTAAGGCACGAGACCACCTGCTGTGTGCCTGATTCTGACAGCCAAGTCTCCTAAACCGGAGGGCCCACCACCGCACCCCAGCCTCTCTCCTGGGGAACCCGCTGCACCCCAGACCCTCGCCTGGGGAACCAACCACACCCCAGACCCTCCCCTGGGGTGGGGTCTGAACGCACATAGACAGGGGATTGTTTCCCCATAATTACCTCGTGGCCTCTGCGTCTGGCCAGCTAACAAGGAGAATCTGGGGCCTCAGACATGAAGGGCCAGGCAAGAGGGCCGCGGAGGCTGGAGGCACAAAGGGGAGCTGCACTTGACCTTCTCTTTCCTCTCGCTTTCCGCCCACAGCTCCCAGAGCCAGGGAATCTTTGCCTGGTGTTCCTTGAAGCTGATGGCTGGGCCAGTGGTGCCACCTGTCCCCAGACCCGGCCACAGGCACAGCCTGCACCGTGGCCCACCTGCCCAGGCCTCCAACTCCTGGCCCGCTCCGGCTCTCATGCTGGCCCCTCCAACCAGCACACCAGGAAGAGCACCCCCAGACATCACGGGAATGCCCAGCTCAGCTGTGCCATTCCACAGGGCGTTTTCTGCGTCTTTGGGTGGCTGGGACATTCGTGTCAGCTGAGGGAATCCAGGCTTCTAGGGCAGGACCTTGGTGATGGCCAGTCAGATGGCTGGGGAAACTGAGGCCCGAACCAGAGTCTCTCAGTGGATCAGAAGCAGCTGAGCTCAGGATCCAGGGCTCCCGACACCCAGTCCAATGGAGTGGGGGAGATGTGGGCTTGGAAGGGGCCATGTCACCCTCCCTGACTGCCCAGTTCCTGTTCTGACCTCATGGGCCACCCCGCCCCTGCACACACTCTCCAGCCTTGTGGCTTCACCCCCTCTGCCCCACGATGGAGTCCGACTTCATCAGTTGTGACAGATGCACCTGCCTGGTGGGGGTGTTGATAACGGGGAGGTTGTGCCTATGGAGGGCAGGGGGTAATGGGAAATCTCTGTGCCTCCCTCTAAAATTTGCTGTGAACCTAAAACTGCTCTAACAAAGCTACCAAGTTAAAAAACAACTCTATTGCGGTATAGTTTGCATAAAACAAAGCTTATGTTTTTCACGTGTACAGTTGATGAGTTTTGCCAAGTTAGAACTCCCCTGTAACAACCACCACAACCAAGATATAGAACTTGCTGTTGCGGCGCAGGCCCTGTGGCTTAAGTGGTTAAGTTCACGCGCTCCGCTGCAGGAGGCCCAGTGTTTCGTTGGTTCGAATCCTGGGCACGGACATGGCACTGCTCATCAAACCACGCTGAGGCAGCGTCCCACATGCCACAACTAGAAGGACCCACAACGAAGAATACACAACTATGTACCGGGGGGCTTTGGGGAGAAAAAGGAAAAAAATAAAATCTTAAAAAAGAACTTGCTGTCGCCCCAGAAAGTTTCTTCTGCCCATCTGTCCACCCCTATCCCAGACCCAGGCAACCTCTGACCTGCCTCTGGCTGTCGTGGGCCAGACAGTCCTTCCCAGGTCCTGTCTGTGGAGTTGGCCAGTGTCTCCCGCTGAGCGGTGCCCTCACCCTACAGATGAGGAGATCTCCTCCTGACCACCAAGGTGGGTGGCCCCCCATTGTTGATCCACTCACCCACCCAGGCACGGGCCAGGCGAGTGTGAAGGCAGCGCTGTGAGCATCGCGGGGTTGCTGGGCTGTGGGGCAGAGACATTTACCTTTAAGAAGCTTACAGGTTTTGTTCAATTTCTAACAGGATCCAGTCGGAGACCCTGACTGTCAGCTGACCAACACTGTGGGCACCTCCTGGGGCAGACGCTGGCCCAGCTGCTGTCACAAAGCCCACTTTACAGATGAGGCCCTGGCGCAGAGAGGTTGGGTGACTGGCCCAAGGTGGCCCAGCTCTCAAGGGGCAGAGTCAGGATTCCAACCTGGCTGAGGTGGGGGGAGGGGGAGCAGGACACAGGTAGGCCAGTCCTGGCCGGTTTGAGGGTCAGCACTGCTGGGGGGAGGGTCTGACGCTGTCCCTGCCTCTGCCCTCCCATGGGACACCTGTTGACACACACATGCAAAGCCACAACAGTGCATACACGTATCTCTGACTCCCATCATGCCCACGGTACACCCAGCCACACACAACAAAAACACGTCCAATCATGGGCACACATGCAGGTGAACACACACAAGCTGAGAGGCAATCCACGGACCTGCATTCGAAGGCACGCACACACACACGGTCCCCACACATCACGCTGTGCCTGCCCTCGCTGCGTCCACTCCCTCACACGGTACACATGCAAACACACACCCGACAGCACACAGACTCCTCACCAAGGGCCCAGAGAGGAGGGGCCGGCAGTGGGCCTCGCGCAGGAGGCAACCACAAAGCTCTAGGGCCTGGCCGGACCTGGGGTGGCCTTGGCTGACCGCTACCCCCTCCCGAGAGCCCAGGGCCAGTCCATCAGGGAGCAGGAAGTGCCTCCTGGGACCTCACCACCAGGGCTGCTGGCCTGGAGCCCAGGTCCTCTCCTCTGAGCCCTGAGCATTCCCTCAGGTTCCCCTGGGCGCCCTTGGGGGAGAGCCTCGTGGACTCCCCAGAGGCCCAGCGCTCCTGTGCAGAACTGAGGAAGGAGATGTGGGGAGGGGGCGTGGGGTGGGATGCTTAGGGGGTCGGGGTGAGGGGGCGTGGGGCGGTCAGGGCAGGGCAGCACAGGGTGGGGCGCGTGTGGAGGGGTCTGTGGGGCAGCTGCAGCCCTCAGAGGCCAGCTCTTTTCTGCATGAGTGCAGCCACTGTGGCCGTGCAGAGGACAGACACGGAAACCACAGCACCTGGCTCCTCCCGCACCCTCAGCAGCACCCCTAGGTCCAGCCCCCTGGGCACCCCCAGCCTCCTCTGAGACAGGGAGATGTCCGCCCACCTGGGCTACCCCCCACCCCGCTCTACTCCAGGAGGGGCGGAGGGGGGAGTCCTGGGCAGGGTGTCTCCCAGACCCCACCTCCAACCTCAATTCTGGATTTCCGTCTACTGAGCTCTGATAGAGACAGGCCTGCGCTCATGATGCCCAGTTTACAGACAGGGACCCCGAGGCCAGAAAGGTCAGCCCGCGGTGAGCCTGGACATGAGGCAGGAGGGGATGCTCTGGGCCAGGGGCCCCTGCTGCCACCTCTGCCCCAAGGTGACAAGACCAGCAGGTCTGCTCACTCTTGCCCACGCCCTTCATGTCCCCACACCCCCGCAGCCCTCTGCCGGGTCCTTCATGTCTGAGGCCCTGGCTTCTCCTTGTTCACTGCCCAGCTCCAGCCAGAGGCACAGGCCACGAGGTAATTACGGGGGAAACAATCCCCTGTCTATGTGGGTTCAGACCCAACCCGTTTTGCCACTTTCTGTGCAATGGCAGAACCCGCTGGGCAGCTTTGGGCAGTCTCTGCCTCCTTTCTGCTCCTGGCTGGGAGAATCGAAAACCTGTCAAGCAGGTTTGGCTAAAATTGTGTCTTGTTGCCTCTGCAAGTTCACACACTGCTGGCTTCTATCTCTCTTGGGCGAGCAGGAGCGTCCGGCTCAGCACGGAGGTCGTGGAGGTCGACGCGGGTGAGGGGCCATGTGAGTACCCGGGGACCGGGCTGGGAGCCTCAGCTGTCCTCTGGAGACTGGGGTCACTGTGGGGGTGCTTGCCATGGCAGCCAGAGGCCCAGCCCCTGCTTGCTGGGCAGGAGGAGGGGGCCGGTGGGGCCGGCGTGAGGAGTGCAGCCACCTGCTCTGGGGCTCCTGATCCGGGGCCGAGCGGGGGAGGGGGCTCAGTGGGCATTCTGGGCAGAGGGGCTGGGCGCAGAGGCAAGGCTGGGCCTGGCACCACTGCACCAGGAAGTCTGCGTCGTCTGGTGAGGATCTGGGGGCACCAGGAATGGGCTGGTGGCCAGGCACTCCATCCTGGACCTGCCTCGATCCTCACAGGGTAGAGGGGGGCAGCCGGGGGGTGAGGAGCAGCACACAGCGCCACCGCCCACAGCTGGGTGCTGGGTGCTGTGGGACACTCCACTGCCCCTGGCTCAGTGTCCCCTGGGAGGCAGTGACAAACAGCTCCTGGAGGACACAGGACCTGCTCGGCCTCCCCCAGACAGGCCTCAGGGAGGCAGCCAGCAGCCAGGGAAGGTACAGCAGGCTGCAGTGGCCGCCCGTGTTGCAGGGCCCACTGTTACCTGAGCCGCAATGCGACACCTCAGCCCGCCCAGCGAGCAAGCCAAGCGAGCAAGCGCCTGCCTGTTCCTCTGTGCATGTGTCCACGTGGGATACACAACTATGTGTGCACATGTGAATGCGTGCACATGCATGTGCAGGTCTCCCTGAGCTGGTGCGGTGCCGTGTGCACAGCAGGGGAGCTGGCTGAGGGTGGCGTGCGTCTGGTGTTTGTGTGTTGGAGTGTGCACTAACGTGTGTTAGGATGTTGTTGGGGTACTGCTGCGTCCATATGTGAGTGTGGGCATCACACATGTGTGCACGTGTATTATAGGTCTATGTGGCTGGCGGATGTTAGCAACCGCCCTGGCAGTGACACCTCTCTAGATGCAACCGGCCACCATGAACTGGCCCAGGAGGTCCCTAGTTTCTGCCCTGGCTGTGCCCCTCATGAGCTGGTGACCGTGGACAGATGACATCACTCTGAGCCCCAGGTTCCTCATCCATCAAGTAGGGGTCACTGTGACTGTTCCACGGTGAGCGTGAGGCCCAGTGAGTCACTGCATGTGAGGCTCCCGTTGGGTGCCTGGCACGTGGGGCCTCCCAGGCTGGCCCCTGACCACCTGTCGATAGGTCACTGGAGTACCCACCACATCCGAGGAGTCCCGACAGCCCAAGGAGGCACAGAGCCCCCTGCCTCCGGGAGCCGGGGTCAGGGCACGTCGCCAACATCTACATTATGGACAGGGACACCAAGGCTCTGCCCAGCACCACAGAGGCCACACAGAGGGGTTAGGGACTGGAGCCCGTTCTCTGCTCCGAGCCTCAATGCCTGCACCTGTGGATGGGACAGTCAGCACCTCCTCGGAGGGCCGCGCGGGCTCCAGTCACATGTTCGCGCCAAGCCTGGGCACTCAGTAGGTGTTCCGTAAACACTCGTGCTGAGAACATTTTACGGGCTCTGATGGTGCACCTGGCCCTGTGCAAGCCGGGCAGGAGGTGGGAGGCGGCGGGTCCCTTGGGGAACGGCAGGGTGAGGTGCAGGCAACCTGTCCTTGTGCAGCTTCCTCAGAGAAGCTTTGGGATCGGGGTGGCGCCCCTGCAGTCAATGCTATGCCCCTGCAAGTGCACAGGGCCTGGCGCGGTGCTTGGAGCAGAGCGGTCACGCAGGAAGTAGCAGCCGCTGCTATTGTTACTGCCATGTCGTCATTAGTGTTTAGTGGGTAGATGGATAGACAGACAGACTGATGGCAGAGAAGGAGCAAAGTCAGGGTCAAGCTCAGAATTCCTGTGCCCGAGGGGCCTGCTGGAGCGGGGGTGGCCTCAACAAGGGAACGTGGTCAGGGGTGAGGAGCCCCACCCCCAGTGCCACATGCTTAGGCACCAGAGGAGCCCAGGAGCAGAGCAAGAAGCCACACCACTGCAGTCTGCTGCTCAGCCAGATGGTGCCCAGCCCAGGCCGGAGACCACAGCTGGGGCCTTAGTGACCTCCCTGTGCATGGGGGCTGGATGGCTCTGGGCACAGCCACCAAGACTCAGTGGACTCGAAGTGTCCACAAAGTGAGCAACTGTACAAAGATGCTGATGTGTGCCATCACTGTTGGCACAGTTAACTGAGCACTCAAGCGGCCAGGTTCTGGGCTGAGGGTGCAGCACCCAGACAGACGTCACCTGGGCATACATTACCCAGAGATGCATTTGTGTCACCCGGACATGCGTCATCTGAATAGGCATCATGCAGACAGGCATCACCCGGACAGGTGTCACTCGGACAGGTGTCACCCGGACAGGCATCATGAGGACAGGCATCACCTGGACATGTGTCACCCAAACATGCATTACCTGGACAGGCATCACCCGGACATGTGTCACCCGGACAGGCATCACCCAGTCAGGCGTCGCTTGTTACTTGGTAGCAGCCTCACAACAACCTGACATGGGGGGTGGGTAGTATTACCCCACAGATGAGGAAACTGAGGCTCAGAGAGGTGAAGGAACTTGCCCAAGGTTGCACAGAAGGTAAAGGGAAGACAGGACCAACACCAGGACTGTGGGCTTGGACGCCTATGCCTTCAGCCCTCTGCCCAGGCTGACTCCCTGCCCAGTGTGAGTGGCAGGCAGACGGTCATCGGCAGGGCTGACCCACCTGCCCTTCCCTCCCACCTGCTCCTTCCAGGGGCTCAGCTCTAGCAAAGACCTTCAGGCCTGGGCCTCCAGAGTGGGTGGGGTGGGGAGCCCCTGGGCCTGCCTGGGGCCCTAAGGAGCCAAGGGTCTCTGCCCCCGCCCCTCCCTCACAGGCACCTCAGGCCACCCTCTCCTGTGCACAGGCCCCCCAAGGTCCCGCAGCAGCCGCCCAGCCCCTGACCCCACAGACTTGCTCCTCCATCCCAGCCCCACTGCAGCCCCCACCTCAGCCCTGGCAGCTGTGCCCGGAAGCACTCAGGCCTGAGGACAGCCCATCACACCTTCAGAATTCCCTGAACCCTCAGCCCCCCAGCTGCCCTCGGCACTCCTGGCAAAAGCACACCTGGCCTCCTGGGGAGGGCAGGCCCTCTGACCCCCCGGCAGGAGGCCGTAAACCCTTTACGTCCTGGGTTCATCCCACTTCATTCCACTCACAGCCACCAACTTCTTCCCAAAAGCCCCAGAGCTTTCAGACTTCACCCCGGGTGGGGACCTGCTTGCCTCCACCTCCCCCGCCTCCCCCAGACCCTCCCTACACTCCAGGAGGCTGGAGGCTGGGACAGGGTCTGCCCCAGGAGGCAGACTCTGTCTGCTTTGTCTTGTCCAAAAGCATTTCTGTCACCTGCTCACCCTGGGACGTCACACCATCCCCACAGCACTGTCACCCATGGGCCGGGTGGCCCTGGGCCTCCGCAGGAAACAAGGGGCTCCCTGCAGGACGCAGCCCTCCCAGTTCTGCTTCCAGTCACCCGCACGGTCCTGCCCCAGGGCCTGGATCCGTGCTGTTCCTCCTGCCCAGCAGGAGAGGGTGCCTCCTGCTGTCGTCCAGGGACCCTGAGAAGAATAACCAGTCAGGGCCTGTGGGGCAGTTTGGGGCACAGAGAGGAGCCTGGGTGGGGGGGGGGGGGGGGGGGGGAAGCACAGGGCCCAGTGGAGGGAGCCCCTGGCCCCTGCTAACCACAGTGACGTCATCCGGAACGGTGTCTGCCTCTCGCTGGGACCCAGAGCACTCACAGGCCTCTCCTGGGCCCACGGGCAGCCCAGCCTCCGTTGGGTGGCTCCTTTATGGGCGTCAGCCCAGCCCAAGGCCCACAGCAGGTGCTGTGGGGAGAGGAGCTACCTGTCAGGCGGGTCTGGGTGGAATTTCAGGTGCTGCGGCTCCGCCCCTCCCAAGCCCTCCTTACTGGACCTGCCAGTGGCCTGAGCCCCCAGAGGCCCCAGCTCACCCTCTCACCTCCCAGGGCCCCGCTGCAAGATAAGGATCAGCAAAGCCAGCACAGCAGGGCCACTGGGGAGCTCGTCCCTGGTCCACGCAGGGCGAGGATGCAGCATCTGCTGCTCCTGAGCGAGTTCAAAGACCAACTCCCACTTCCCACTGGGTGGCCAGGGCAGAGGACACCATCTCTCTGGGCCTCAGTTTCCCCATCTGGAGAGTGGGCTCCTTGCAGTGTGGTGCGGGCTGTCGTGAAAGTGACTGGAATTCGGCGTCTTGTCTCCAAACTGCAAGGACATCCCTCATCGGGTGAGCTTCTGCTTCCGGCTGTAGGTGGGGGATCCTCCCAAGCCCCCTTCGTTCCCAGAGCCCTCTCACCTGACACAGAGCCAAAGCAGTCACCCCCACGCCCCCGGCCAGCACTGGGGGTGTCCCGGAGCCCAAGCAGGTCTGCAAAACAAGTTTGAAGAGCCCCACCTTCTCATCAGTCCACCCTCCACCACACCCCAGATGGCCCTGCCCACCGGCTCCCAAGGCCACCACGGGACACAGGACCACGCTCTTCTCCAGCCAGGCCCAGTCCCACATCCAGAAGTCTCAGCTTCTCCGGTGCTCTGATGCTTGACCCCAGGTTCAAGGAGCCGGCTGAGAGCCAAGCTCCACTGTTAGTCTCCCTTTGGACAGCTCCAGCGATGTGCTCACTCTGGCCCCTGGCTTCTCTTGGGGTCACAGGGCCTGCTCCCCTCAGTCAGAGATGCCCCTCCCAGAGCCCACCACCCCAACTTCCAAGAGCCCAGAGCAGTTGCGCCTCTTCTGCGCTCACCGTGCTCGAAGCCCGCAACAGCCTGGCTCCCGTTGTGCGGCATCACACTGCAATGGCAGGGGCAGTCATTCCTCCTGCCTTGGAACACTTGGCAGCCAGCATTTGGGGGCTTCCAGGTTGATCGTTGCTGTGAACATTCCCGAGTGAGTCCTCAGGGCCACCTTTGAAATGCAAATGACACTGTCTCCCCTTTGTGAGGCTGTGCTGAGGATAAGGCAGGAGGAGCCTCGTGTGATGGGGCCGAGGGCGGGTTTTGAGCAGAGGTATCAAGGGCCCAGAGAAATGCGTGCTGGTGGGGCAGGGTGGTGGCAGGGAGCCTGATGCAGTAGCCCAGGTGATGCACCAGCGGTCCAGTGGTGGCTTGGGCCCAGGGGCATGGTGGAGGAGGAAAGGTGAGATTCTGGCCATATGAAAAAGCAAAGCTAAGTTGCTGCTGACGGATCAGAGTGCGATGCCAGAGAAAAGTCGCGAGTGCCAGGAGCCCGGCTGTCTGTTTTTGGAGTCCAGTAGGCCCTGGGATCCTCGGGCTGAGGACCAGGAGAGGCCACCGCCCCCTGGCTCGGAGGCGAGACCCGGAGGGGAAGAGGATGGCTCTGGCCCCAAGTGGATGGGGATGGAACCAGTCTCTTCTGTATGAGACTCAGGGTGCAGAGCTGATGCTCAGAGCATGGGTCCCCTCATATGTATGACAGGGCTGGCAGCACTCTGGGCTGGTGATGGATGGGTTGGGCTCAGCCTCAGTAAATGCAAGCCGGAGTCAAAATGAACACACGTGATTTCTCAGACCTGAGGTGGGCCAGGGACAAGGACCTGGGGCTTCAGTACCCCCAGCACACACACATACACACAGCACACATGCACACACAGCACACACACTGTTCATGCAGTGCACACAGAGCATACAGGCACACACAGCACACACACATACACACAGCACACATGCACACACAGCACACACACTGTTCATGCAGTGCACACAGAGCATACAGGCACACACAGCACACACACATACACACAGCATACATGCACACACAGCACACACTGCACCTGCAGTGCACACAGAGCACACACGCACACACAGCACACACACACTGCACATTCAGTGCACACACACACACCTGCACCACACACACAGCACACACACACTGCACATGCAGTGCACACATAGCACACAGCACACACACACTGCACACATGCACATGAAGCACACACAGCACACATGCACCACATGTACGCACAGTGCTCACACACATGCACCCAGCACGCTTATGCACGCACACATGCACACTGCCCAGCCCGAGAGAGGGCACAGCCTGACAGAGTGAATGGGAGCCCCATGCAGAGGTCTGAGCTGCGGAGGCCAGAGCTTGGTCCAGCAGCTGGGCAGCCTCTGCTCACAGTGCCCCTCCCCTCACAGAAGGAGCTGGAAGAGACTTCCCCAGAAGGGCTCTGTGTGTTGCAACCGGCTAATGGGTTCACAGAGCGTGTAATGTGCGCCCAGAGCCACCGCAGGCCAGGCCTGGCCAAGCCTCCTGACCTGCTGCCCAGCCTCCCAGGCCTGGGGCCAATCTGTGACCACAGAGGGAGGGGAAGGAAGAGGAGTGGAGGAAGGAGAGAGGAAGGAGGGGGAATGAGGAATAGGGGAAAGGGGAGGAGGCAGCCACAGCCCCATGAGCTTGCTGCTCCCAGCCCGGGACCTCTCCAGGCTGGTGGGGGCTCAGAGAGGCCTGGAAGGGTGTGAGGACGAGAGTGCCTGGGCCCCAGGCACTGTCCCTTTAATTCTGACCTGTGTGAAGGGACCAGGGCTGCATCAGGGCGGGGCCTCTGTAAGGAGGGTCCTGGAGAGAGGAGCACCGTGATGGCGATGATGGCAGGAGACTAGGTGGTGACCTCGCTCTGCGAGGTGCGGGTCCCACCCTCAGCTCCGCCAGTGGGTGGGCACCATCCACTCCGAACTCTGCATCCTGCCTCTCCAGTGAGGATGGTAACAGAAGTTCCCACAAGGCGGATGGGCGGTGGGCACTGGTGGCCTCGCTACCTGTGCATGGCTGCCACAGGGGTCTGACGCAAGGATTGAGGGGCTCTTGCCTGGCAGAGGCTGGCACCTGGCACCACGGTGAGGAAGCTGCTGCTGGGCGGAGCCCCAGCCTCACACCCGGCTCCAAGCTGGACCCTGCAGGACCCCACAGGATGCTCACAGGTGCCCAGATACGGGTGCCTTGGCCGCCACCCAAAGGAAGCAAGAGCAGCTCAGAGAGGCTAACACTCACAGGGCACACGGCAGGCAAGATCTATCCAGCACCCAGCTTGGGCTCTCAGCCCCACATTGTTCATTTTAGAAAATGTTCTGTGGGAGGCACAGAAAAGGGCCCAGACCATGAGGGGCGGCTGGGTGAGTTTCCACCAAGGCAGTGCGCGGGGTCGCCAGCTCCTGGATGGGAGAGACCCTCTGGCCTCCGGCCCCCACCATGTACCCATTCATGTACCCGGTCCTTCCCATGGGTGAATGTGCCATGGCTTACTGACCTGCCGCCATGGGTGGTCTGCGTGTCTCCAGTCTGGGGCCTCGTGAACACGCGTGCCTTGTGCCGTCATGACTCCAGCACCAAGCAGGAGCCGGCGCCTTTGGGGACCTGCTCTGCTGGGAGAACTGGATTAGGGAATTGAGATTGAGAGAAAATGCCCCATCCCTGCTGTCCCCCACCAAGTTCCCCTCCGGCGTGGACGTGACCCAGTGCGGGCGGCATGGGGTGGCCCAGAGGACGGGACTCTGGCCCCCCATGGCGGTGGTTCTGCTCCCACACCCACGGGGACAGGCGCTCACCTCCTCTCTGGGCAGTGGCCCCTGAGTGGACCCTGCGGCCTCCAGGCCCTTCCTGAGCCAGCGTGACCCTCTCCCGCCTTCCTCCTCCACAGGCTAGAAGCAGAGGGCTGGTAGAGGCCGAGGGGCTGTCCCACACCCTGAGCAGAGAGGAGCCTGGGCCGGGGCCCTGGGAAGCCATGGAGAGCTTCGTGGAGTCTCTAAACAGGCTGAAGGACATCCATGAGAACGAGGTCCTGGGTGAGTGCGGGGTCTGCACAGTCTCCATCGACGGCGGGTCTAAGGGCCTGGCCAGGCACTCCCGCAGGCTGCCTCCAATCCTGCCAAACCTGGGGACCGCCCCTTCCAGGCCCAGCAGGGGAGTCTCAACCCAGAGCCCAGAGCTGAAAGTGCCCAGGTGCCTGGCTGCAGACCAGCACCCCAGGCGTGGCCCCAGAGAGGGGTCCTCCCAAAGGGAGGCCCACGGCAGAGCAGATATACAAAGCTGGACCAGACCGCAGAAAGCCGAGGGGCTCTGGTCCAGACGGGCCCTTGCCCACGGGGGCCTCGGCATCCCCAGAAGGGAGGTCGCCCGCCTCCAGGAATGGGAGCTTGTGGCTCGGGAAGCCTGTATGGAGCATTCCAGGGCACTGAGCTGAAATCCCCTTGCTTCCCCTGGGACACCCAGGCCAAGGTCGCCCCAGCCTGCACACCTGTCCCATTCCCGCACTGGCAACAGGGCTGTCCCATGCTCCTCTGCACTTCTGTGACCTTTCCTGTGTGTGTAACGAGCACTCACACACACCCTGAGGGCCCAGAGGGCCTGGGTCACCTCCCCAGCAACCCAGAGGTGGGGGCTCTTGGGATAGCAGGCCAAGATGGACCACAGTGAGGTAGCAAGGAGGGGGTCTGCTGGGCTCTCCCCCCAAGAGCCTGTTCTATTTCAACACTAGTTGCATCCCCCCCAAAAAACGCCCCTCCTGGTACTTGGCCAGGTGGCTGGTCATTGCCAGTATCAGGGTCCCTACCAACCTCCAGACAGATCCCAGAGCCAGAGACCCGAGGGGAGGGAGACACTGGGCCCGGACCAGGGGTCCCAGGCAGCCACGAGACTGGCAGAAGATGACAGCGAGCACAGACCGGGAACCCACCATGTGGGGCGGCCTCAGGGGAGTCAGTGAGGGGACCTGGTCAGGCGTGGGGGTCTGGAGAGGTCCCTGTTTGACACCCAGGGACAGGATGTGCCCTGGGCTCTGCTGAAGGAGGGGGCAGTGTCTGGGCCTGACCCTCCCCTCGCTTCCTCGCTCCTCCAGGCCTGCAGAACAAGCTTCTGGAACTGAACTCAGAGAGGTGCCGGTGAGTCAGGCTGGGCTCTAACCCAGCAGGAAACAGATGAAAAGGACTGCGGCTCCCCAGTCACTCACTTCAGGCCCCCGCAGCCCAGGGCACTGCCACTGTCCGTGATGCAGAAGGGGAAACTGAGGCTCGGCGTGGGCAGGGCATTGGGGGCAGTTACTGGTCCACAGTCATGCCTCGAGTAGCTGCTGGAGCTGGAACTGGAAGCTCCAGGCCCACCTGAGGGCACAGGGAGCCTCACGGGGGCTGGGCAACCCATGTCCACTCCAGGACCCTCCGGGACCTGTGATCACAGACAGGAACCTCATCTGAGCCCTCAAGACCCAAGGGGTGGGCTCCCTGCATCCCCATGTCACACACGGGGCTTCAGTTCTGTAGTGCTACAAGTGGCACCTGGACAGGACAGAAGTCCCCAAGGTGGCCGCGAGCACCTGCACTTGGGCGCGCCGGGTTCAGCACTGCCCTTGGGAGGCCCCACTTTATAAGGCGGTCCCGCAGCAGGGCGCACCCAGAAGACCCAGCCCAGGACAATGCCAGGGCAGTGGGAGAGGCCACTGGGGCGCGGGCAACATGGGGCTCCCCAGGCAGAGCAGGACGCCCCCTCGACTGTTTTCCCCCACAGGGACGCCCAGAGGGTGGAGGAGCTCTGTGCCAAGAACCACCAGCTCAGGGAGCAGCAGAAGGCGCTGAAGGAGAACGTGCGGGTGCTGGAGAACAGGTGAGCAGGGAGAGGGCC
>NC_060278.1:110281370-110291661 GCF_021613505.1 Equus quagga | reverse complement strand
AGGTGAGCAGGGAGAGGGCCCCCAAACAGCCCCGCTCGTGATGGGGCGGCAGGGGGAAGCAAAGATGAGAAGGATTCCATGAAGAATGAGTTTGGGAAGCTCTGGGGTAACTAACCCAGGGAGGTTTCTTCACTGCAGGACCTCTCAGAGCCTTAAGTAAACTGCATTTTCAAGGTTCCTTCCCGAACCCAAGAAAACATGGAATGCTTAGCCGGCAGGGCAGGGGATGTGGCAGGGCTCCCACGGAACACAGATTGGGAAAGGCAGGGGACATCCTAGGAGCGAGGCGATGAGGGTCCCAGCCCCCTGTGGGCCTCCACCCGCCTCCTCAGAGTGGCCTCTTGCCCCCTGCCCTGCAGGCTGCGGGCCGGCCTGTGCGACCGCTGCATGGTCACCCAGGAGCTGGCTAGGAAGAAGCAGCAGGAGTTTGAGAACTCACTTCTCCAGAACCTGCAGCATGTCTTCATCCTCAGTGAGCCCTCCCTGGGGCCCCTGCGCCTCAGTGTCCCCTCCTGTGGAGGACCAGTGACCCCCAGAGCCTGCTCAAGCTGACATGGGGTTGCAGGGAAAGGGGAGAAGGCAATCCCAGCCTAGGCCATCTGGGGGGCAACCCCACACCCCAATTTACAGACAAATGGTACAAGGCCCCCAGCTGACCCATGCATGTCCCTCACTCCCAGTCACCTGGGTGGAGGTGTCCCTGCCCTCTCAGGGCCTCAGCTCCCTCCTCTCTGTGATGAGGAGGGGTCCCGCAGAGTCCTGAGGTCCTACTGGTCCTACTAAGGAGGAGGACAAGCCCCCTTCCCTTGGGGGATGCCCCAGGGACAAGCTTGGGGGGGTCCCACCACTTTTCGCAGCCTCAAGGCTGGCGCTGTTCACTCAATAACATCTAGTCATCTGCTCACGCGGAGCTTCACGGGGCACCTACTGTGTGCCAGGCTGGCGCCAGTGCCCATGTCACCTCTGGGGAGGACAGAGAGGGGGCTTCCCTGGGGCTGTGCCTCCCCTCCCTGGCCCTTCGCTCATCAGTGCCTTTTGCAGCCAACGAGCTGAGCCGGCTGCAGGAGGAGAATGAGGCCTTGAAGGAGGAGGTGAAGCGGCTCCAGGGCCCTGGGTGAGTGGGGAAGGCACCAGGGGGCGGAACACCCACGATCCCCAATACCCTGCCCTCAGCAGGCGCCCGGCACAGTCTGCAGGACACCAGGGCACACAGTGCAAGAGGGAGGGGCAAGGAACACCGTGCCGGACCCAGGCCCAGCACTGGGGTGGGGGTCCCACAGGCCGTCACCACAGAACAGAATTCCAACCTCCCATGGTCTGTAAGCACAGCCACCCTGTACACGGACAGGAGCCCCAGGGGACACCCTAGAAATGGAGCGGGTCCCCAGCACGCACTGCGGCTCCAAGCTTGAGGCTCTGCTGGAGACACCTCTGTGAGAGAAGCCAGCGGGGGTCTGCTCCACCCTGCACTGTGAGGTGGAGCAACTGCAGGCAGCGTCAGGAGAGCTGTCCTTCCAGGTCACCCGGACGTCTCCAGAGAGGTGGCTTGGCCCCCAGAAGGGCGCCCGGGCCTCTCTGATCATCTCTGGGGGGCTCTACCCTCCCTCACCCTCCCTGCCTTTGCCTCCTTTCCGGAGACAGGCCCAAATCCCAGGGCACGGAAGGCGCCTCGGATCCCCCCTCACCCCTGCGGCTCCCCTCCCTGGGCACCCAGAAGGCCGTCACTGAGAAGCCACCAGGAGGCCACAAGGAGGCCGAGGACGACCACCTAGGTCTGGGTCCATGGGGAAAAGGTGCCACAGGGGACGGGAGAAGCCAGGAGGCCCGGGCACCACAGGACGGTGGGGTCTGTGGCCGTGGGGCGGAGCTGCCCACCCCTCGGAGCGCCTCCCAACCTGTCCTGCCCACTGCTTCTCCTCCCACAGAAAAGTCTCTGGGGTACGGGACGTCTCCAGTGGCCAAAATCTCCCCGGGGGCCAACCTGCCTGAGCCACGGGCCCCAGACATGGTGAGGGCGAGGGACCCAAACCCACTCCTCTCTACCAGGCAGCTTGGGCAGGAAGCTGGCAGCTGCCAGCCCTGCTGTGTGCCAGGCACTGCCTGCCAGCCCCACATGGCATGTGCCTGTCCTCTATGCCAGGCAGGGACCACTGAGCTCCATTCAACATGGGTGGAGGCGAGGCTCAGAGTGGGTGGGTGACCTGCCCAAGGTTGCACAGAGAGCCAGGGCAGAGGGCAGCAGCTGGCCTCACCCAGGCTGACCCATCCACTCTGTGCAGAGCCCCCAGCGCATCTCCAACCAGCTGCATGGGACCATTGCCGTGGTGCGGCCGGGGTCCCGGGCCTGCTCTGCTGACCAGGGCTCTGCCAATGAGACACCCCCACTGCCACCTGCCAGATGTAGCCCACCCAGCCCACCTTGCCCACCTTACGAGAACAGCCTCCCCCTGGACAGGTGAGGCCCCGCCCACTGCCACCACCAGGAGGGACCTCAGCTGAGCACCCAGTCTCCAACTCTGTCCCACCTTTCGGGAAGGATTCGTGGCCCAGGGAGCCCCTCTGATTCTCCCACCAGCAGCCCCTGACCTTCCTTGGCTTCACTCTCCCGGACACCCTGCCCAGAGCAAAGTTCCCAGGTGGACATCTCCTGAATGGCCAGGACCGGGTGGAGGGACATGGGGGAAGGAGATGGGCCCCACACCAAGCCTCTCATGGTGGTGTAAGACCACTTTGGGTGTCTGAGAGGAGCGTGGGTGGGGTTGAGGTAGACACACGGTTGGGCCAGGTGGCTCGAGGTGATGGGGCAGGTAGCTGATGCCCAGAATGGGGAGAGGCCTCAGTGTGCAGGACCCTTCTCGGTGCTCCAGGTCACCTCTGATCAGGTCCACGACTACCCACACGGCTTGGCCTCCAGAGCTGGGGTCCCAGAGCCCACCCCTCTCCTCTACCCACCCTGTGACCCAGGGCTGCTCCCCTCAACTCTCTGGGCCCCGCTCCCCACAAGTGAAATGGGGCTAATGGGAAACGGGCCATGGCCACTGGGCTTCTCCTCCCCTCACAGCCTCCTGCGGGCTTCCCAGCCCTCCGCCGTGACCTATGAGTCCCTGAAGCGCTCCCTCCAGGCTGACCGCCTCTGCCTCCTGAACCACCACCTGTCCCTGCACCTTCGGAGGCCCCACAGCAGCCCCCAGGCCTCTGCCACAGCCCCCGGTGGACCCTGGCCCCAAGGCCTGAAGGCCGGGGAGGCAGAGGCCTGGGAGGAGCCGGCCAGCCTCCTGGGCCTGCCGGGCACCCTGGTGGACGTCAGGGACCCGCGGCTAGAGGGGGCACTGCATCTGCTCCTGGCCCAGCAGTTGCGGGCACGGGGGCGGGTGGGTGGTGCCAGGCTGAGGGGCCTGCCCACCCCAGGCAGGACACCACCTTCCCCATCAGCGGGCTCTGACTCCGAGGTCCCCCAGGGCCCTGAGGGCAAGGCAGCTGGGGCAGCCCTGCTCAGAGGGCAGCACACACAGCCCACAGCCCCGGGAAGTCCTAGGAGGAAGGAGGCCATAGCCCCACAGGACTATGTCCCAGACAAGCCCCTGGACCTCTCAGAGAGGGGCCGGGGCAGGGATGCCTCCAAGCCCACTGGCCAGCTGGGGTTGCTCAGCCCAACTGCCCACACGCCCAGCCCCACGCTGCCCCAGGGAGCGGAGCCACCTGTCCAGTCTGGGCCCCAGGGACTCAGCAATGGCACCAAGGAACCCAGAGCACCAGACCCAGGAGAGCACCCCACACCCTCGGTAAGGGCCCGACCCTCTTCTTGGCCTCCATGCGCCCCCACCCCAGGCCAGCATCCAGCCAGGTCCCAGGCTGCCCTCTTCCCTCTGCTCCACCAAGCCAGTTCCCAGTGACAAAGCCTGGCTGCCTGATTCACACTAGAGAGGAGTTGGCTGACCCTCCAGCTGCGGCCCCAGCCAGAGTCCCACAGACTTTGCCCCAGGCTGGGTTGGGGGGCAGGGCAGTCACCTCAAATGAACTCCAGCCCCTTGCTTGCTGCCCCCAGGACCCCCCACATCCTCTCCCAGGGCCCCAGCCCAGCCTGCCCTCTTCAGGCCGGATGGGAGATGAGGCCAGAGGGAGGCTAAAACTGCCCTCCTGCCTGCAGACGCCTGATGCTGATGGCCACCCAGATAAAGGTGAGTACCCCAGGTCACGAGAACCCAGGAAGTGGTGCCGTAGTGGGGAGGGAGGTGCAGTGGTCAGCGTCAGCTGGGGGGGACCTGTCCCAGGGTCCAGCTCAGCCCGTGGGCCTCACTGGCCATACCCTGCAGACCCAGAACGGACTTGAGGGCCCAGGGTGGGCACGTCGCTGACCATAGGCAGTGAAGGGAACAGCATCCTAGCAATTAGGGCTTCAGGGCGGGTAGTGAGCTCCCCGTCACACAGCAACCAAGCCAGGAGACACCCCTGCTGGTGGGGTCATTGTACCAGGCACTGGAGACACTGGATCCGGGTTCGACCCTAGGGCGGGTTACTCGGTCCCTCTGTACCTCAGTTTCCTCGTCTTCAGAGTTGTTGCCACTTGTCCTAGTGTGGCAGGCTAGAGAGGCCTGTGCTTCCGCTAGACTCCTGGGCCCCCAGCCTGACCTACCTTGTACCCTGCGTCCCGCAGGGCTCAGCCAGGCTGAAGCACAGCGGCCAGAGGCAGACGACCAGGATAAGCCAGACACCTCAGACAGAGAGGTGGGTCCCCGGCCACATGTTCGGGTGGGGCTGTCTAGAGGGCTACCCAGGCTTGGAGGGAGGGTCCTGGCACTGACCATGCACCCGCTCCCCCAGGTGGGCCTGAGCTCCGAGTCGGGGGCCACGCCAAGCACGCCAGAGGAGGGCCCCATGTGCTTCTGCTCCAAGGAACGCAGGCGGGGCCTGCAGCAGAAGAGGAAGCAGGCCCTGGACTCAGACCCAGCAGACCTGTGGGGCGAAGGTACAGCAGCTAGGGGCGGGGGGCACAGCACCAACACCCCACCCCACCTTTCTAGCCACTTGGAAGCGAGAAACCAGCCCCTGAACCTCTCCCAGAGCAGGCCCCTTAAGCGGAGGGCCCCAGGGTCGGGCCTGTGTGGATCCTGAGTCCACTCCCTCCTCACTGCATAGCCAGGCTGGTGCCTTCAACCTGAGCTTCAGTTTCCCCCGGAAAGGAGGGGGCGATACCAGAGCTAGTGTGAGAGTCCAGTGGGACGAAGCCGAGCACAGTCACGACCACGGTCTTCGTCCTCACGGAGGAGAAGGGCATCCTGGCCACAAGCAGCCCCAGGCCTGGCCGTCCTGAGCCCCACTCCTCTCCCAGGCCCACCCAGCAGCGGGCAGCGACTCCTGGACCCTCTCGTCCACCTTCAATGAGGAGCAGCGGCAGAGGGTGCAGCCCTCTGTGTGTGGGGGGGAGGGTTGTTCCCCAGGGGAATTGGGGGCTGCTCAGTGTTTGCCAAGGGTGGAGCTGTGGCTCCTCCCAACAGGGCCAGCAGAGCAGTGGACCCCAGACTGAGGGTGTCAGGATGACCTCCCACTTCCTGCTCTGGCCACACAGGCAGCTCCGCGGGGCCTCCAGATGCCCACGAGAGCTTTCGAACGCCTGAGCTAATAATGGCTGCTGCCCTGGTGTTTGTCCAAGCAGGCTCACGATGCGGTGGGCTGGGCTGTGAGCGCCACAATGTGCCATTGTTGCTGGGAAGGTGACAGCGGCCCCTGTTTGCTCTGGGGAGTGGTGGAGGCCTGCATACCTGTCTGATTGCCAGGCACTTCCTGCTGGGCACATTCAGAACCTGTCCTGGTGGGCACAGTCCGTAGGGGTGCATGGGTGTCTGCTCCCACCCTCCACCCTGAGCAGGGCCCACCCCCCGGGCCTCCCACCAGGCCAGGACAGGGGCTCCGCAGCAGGCACCCACACCCAGCAACACCCACACTGGTGATCAGTGAGCATGAGGCCCTTGCTCAGCTTGTGGCCAGCACCGCTATGTGCCAGACAGGGTGCCCTCGGCTCAGCGCCAGGGACAGCACCCTTGTGTCTTGTGACCCCCGGAGAGGTGCCAGGTGGCATCCAGTCGTTACTGCCTTTGGGCCTCCTGCCCCTGCCCAATGATGCATCGTCTCTGTTTCAGAGACAGGGAACTGAGATGCAGAGAGGTGAGGTAACTTGCCCAAGGTCACAGAGCTGGTACATGGGGTCAGGACTCCAAGCTGACCTGTCTGACCCAGAACCAGAGCTCGTTCTGCACCAGAGACAGACCTGGGGCCCAGCATCTTGGCAGGTCCCAGGGACCGGATGCCCCTCCCTTGTGGCCCCAGCCCAAGGGCAGTCTCCTGGGGGCACCCAGCCAGTGTCTCAGGGATTCTGAGAGCATTTCACCAGAAGTTCAGTTTATCCAGAATGTCCCAGGCCCTCTGCAAGCCAGTGAAGGAGACACTAGGGCCAGGCCACCTCCAGGGTCACACCCTGGGGAGTGGGTCCACCCTTCCACCAAGTTCCCACGGCTCACCCTCTGTCAGGCCACCGCTGCTCTGCTGTCTGCTTCTGTCAGGAACAAGTGGATTCTGCCAGTGTGGGCTCTGAGTGACAACTGCCCATGCCCAGAGACTGTCCACGAGGCCCTGGGGAGTAGGGGAACCCAGTGTCACTGCAAGGGAAGATACAGAAGGCCACTGCTGTGCCTCCCAGACTAACCTCTGTCTGCTTCCCACAGCCTCCAAGAAGCTGTCCCGAGGGAGAAGGAACCCAGGGGAGCCCCTGATGGCGGCCGAGGAGCCCAGGGGCCTGAGGGACCCAGAGGACAGCAGCCCCTCACCCAGCAACAGCAGCTGGGAGGAGACCTAGCAGGCTGTGCCCGGGGTACCACAGCCTGCCCAAATGCACTCCCCACCTGACTGCCCATGGCCAGGACAGCCCACACCACCAGCTCAGCAGCAGCCTAGCACGGGCAAGGGGACTAGGTCCTGGCCCATGTGCAGAGGGGCTGGGAAGGCTGAGAGGGGGTCTTTGTCTTGTCTTTCAAACCCCTCCATCTTAATCCACCTCAGAAATAACCCTGCCGTCCTACCCTCACCCCAACATCTGCTCCCTTGGGGAGAGTGGGGGTCCGGGAGGCATGGGAGGCAGAAATCGCTCAGGCTCCAGCCCAGCCCTCACCTCCGCTGTGCACAAGCAGCCCCTCCCAGGCTGTGCCCCCTAACTCCTACTGCCCCAGATTCCTCTGGCATCGCAGACTCCCCGGGCCCTGCACGCCTGGCCCCCCCTTTCCTAATGGGGCATGGAGCTCCGAGAGGCGGTCTTGGGCGCCCCCTCGTGGAATCCCACACACAGGCACTGGGTGGCAAGTGCAGGGGAGGCTGGAGGGCAGTGGTGCAGTGGAGAGGGTCCCCAGGGTGCTCAGGAGACAAAGCTGTAAAGAAGGATGGCGTATGCAGTTGGCAGGGTCGGGGGTCAGCCAGGCCTCCACCTGCCTGGGCAGGTGACTCGAGAGGCTCTTGAATGCGTCCAGAGACGGGGAGGTCACTCCATTGCAGGAGGACAGGATCAAAACCAGCCCCATTTGCAGAGTTACAGGGACCAGGGTGCCCCCGAGGAGGGACTTGGGGGGGCAACAGAACAGAGAATGAGCACCAGCATACGGGACCACACACAGAGCCCCCTCCTCACTGACACTCCTGAGTCCTCAGCTGCACGTCTGCCACTGACCAGTTAGCCATCTGCATGACCACATGGCAGCTCAGAATCTACCCTCAGCACTTGGGGATATTCTGACACTTTAGGAGGGCATGTCTCGAGTGCCTCCGTGGGAGGAATGTAAACAGGTTCCTGGGCCCCACCCCAGACCCACTTGAGCCTGGGAATCTGTATTTTAAGAAGCTCCCAGGGGCAATTCCCCTGGACATGAAGTTTGAGAACTGCTCCTTGCAGGGCAAAGGTAGGACATGGGGCAATGACTGGGCTGGGTGAGGCCTGGAGCAAACTGGGAGTGCAGGCCTGACTAAGGAGAGCAATGGTCCCCCGCTTGCTCACTGCAGCCTGTCTGCCTGCTGGCTCGAGGGGCCAGAGGGACTAAATTCCCAAGAGAGAAGTGTAGGGGTGTGTGTGCATGTGAAACTTCCCAGCTGTTAACAGTTGCTTTGATTTTTCCGAAATCAAATAAAACAGAACCTGTGTACTGCATTCACATCGACTTGCAGGCTGAGTCTGGCTCACGGGCACCCTGGGTGGAGGAGAATCCACACAGGGCAGAGCCCAGGAGAGAGTGCAACAGGACCTGGAAGGAGACCGCGTTCCTCCCAGAGTCCCTTCAGCACCCTCAAAGCTGAACAGAGTGCCAGGTGGCAAAAGAGAAACATCTACAGGGCCAGCTCCATCACGGCACAGCAGACAAGCACGGATTTGGAGCTGAGGGGCAATTAAAGGGGTAACATCCCTCCATCACTCCATCCTCCCATTGCTCCCTTTTTATTTTCCTCATCTGACATCAGCTTAACTGTTAGCTCCCAGTTTGTCAGTCTCCCCTTACCTGTCGGGGTCCTTCTAACAGTCACAGCTGGCCAGGACGGAGGGCCCATCGTGCCCCATGCCATGCTCAGCACTTGTAGTCCTGGTCAGACTCCTCCCTTACAGGAAACTCACGAAGCACACGGTTAGCACCCCCACTGTACAGGCAGAGAACCTGAAGCTCAGGGAGGGTAAGTAACTCACCCGAGGTCACCCAGCTGGCAGGTGGCAGAGGAGCCTGAATCTGGAGCCCACACTCTTAGCTACTCCAGTCCCAGCACCCCCACCCACCCCACGCCCAGCATCAGCGGGCACCAGGACTCCCTGAGAGGGGCCTTCAATGCGTAGTTTTCCTTCCATTTCTCAGAAATGCCACTCCCCAGGAACACCTGACGGTGCACACTCAGTCCCCATCACACACTTGGTCAAACCCCACATTCTACCCAACAGAAAACTGCCCACTTTCCCTCCCAGGTGAGGGAGAGGTTGTGAAGGCCACTTTGGAAGGGCAGAGGGAAAAGGAAAGGGGACAGACTGGGCATTGGACAGCCTACCCGTGGTGGCAAACAAAGGTTGGTAGGAGGAAACACGGCCAAGGTGGGAGATGGGTAAGGGGCCTGCACGGGGAGCGGGCCATGCATGAGGGCCTAACGGATGATCACAATGATGACTGTCTTCATGCCACCTGAGACCAGAAACTCTCACCCATTTCCTTGATGCACGTCGATGCCCACCTCCTCAGCTCAAAGAGCTCTGCCTGCCGGCCAGGGCTGTGTCCACTTCCACCAACCCCAGCCCAGCACCTGGCACAGAAGAAACGCTGGAAAAATGTGCCATGCGTGATACACTCAGGTGCATTTACTGAGCCCTATGGGCTAACCAAACGGCAAGCACCTGGAGCCCCTTAACCTGACAATACCCTGAGGTCAAAACCACTGTCACCACCTTAAGGACAAATAAACCCACAGGCAGAAAGTTGGACAGAGCAGGTGAGTGGCACAGAGGTGGCTGCAGGACCCTGCCTCCCAAGACACAGGTGGGCTCCTGGGCGCTCCAGAAGGCAGCACCTGAGCATGACACTGGCTGTGAAGTCACCCGGGTGCAGAAGAGGAAATGAGGCCCACACACCACCAGGCTCAAGGTCACTTTGCTGCTGAGGGAAGTGCAAGACTCTGCCTGGGGCTGAAGGCCCGGACCGCCCCCAACAGCAGACAGGTGCCTGCTCCCCTCAGACCCTCCGTCCCTCCTTCAGTCAACGAGGGAGACCAGGTGGCACCGCTGGCCATGCCGGGGAGCCGTGGGGCTCTCGGGGGGGCAGGCACTGGACGGCAGGCGGCCCAGCTTCAGCCCCTGCACCAACCCCCCCACAGACACACGCCCCCGAGAGGGAAGCAGGCTCCACCGAGGCTGAGCACGAACGCCGCAGCCCAGCAAGGGGAACAAGGCGCCGGCACCCCGCGGCTGCGGCTTCCGAGGCAGGGACTCGAACCGCGGCGCCGCCATCGCCCGCCCCAGGCCGGGCCTCGCTGGGCGCCCCAGTGGGCGGGAGGGCGGGCGGGCGTGCGGCCAAGGGCTCCCTCGGGACCGCCTCTAGGACCCAGCAGAGCCACCCCCGCGCCCCGCCCGCCCGCGGCGCGGCTCTGGCCAACGGGCGAGCGCGACGGCGATGCATTTGCATGTGTGCGCGCCTCGGCCAATGGGCAGCGGGCGCGGGCGCGTGCGCGCGCGCGGGCGGTGGCGGCGGCGGGACCGGCGGCGCAGTCGGAGGATGGCCGCGGCCGC
>NC_060278.1:110253274-110280970 GCF_021613505.1 Equus quagga | reverse complement strand
CCCGCCGGCCTGGGCCTCGGCCTGGGCCTGGGCCTGGACGGGCAGCGCCAGAGGTGAGTGCGGCCGGCCGGGCAGCGCGGGGGCGGGTGACCTGGAAGCCGCAGCGCGGGCCGGGGCGGGCGGCCCGGCCCATCTGCACAGGGCTTGGGCATCGGGGGGCCCTGGGGCCCCACATGACACAGCGCTGCAGCGGCCGGTGAGCGCAGGACTTGGGGATCGGGGGCTGACGCTGGTCGCCTGGGAGCCCCAGACACAGCGCTGGAGTGTCCTGGACCCTGCCAGCCCAGGGAGGGGAGTCGTGCCTGGGTCCCATCAGCCTAAGATGTCGGGGTCAGGGGTTGTCTGGGGCTTTCAACCCCCTGGACGTTGATGTTAGGGTTTCTTCAGGCCCTGTGGGTCCCCAGATATAGGGGTCATGGTCCCCTTAATTCTGCCAGCCCCTGGGTATGGGATCAGGGTCCTCTCAACCTTATCAGTCTCCTGAATGTGGGTTTCAGGGTTCCCTCAGCCCGTCAGCCCCCAGACACAGCCCTGTCAGCTCTAGACACACCCCCTCCCCAGCCTGCTTTATTTCAGTCCCCTGGACGCAGGGACTCCCAAACATCTTTTAAATGTCCCCCTGTATTTGCTGAACTGGATGACGCCTCTGTGTGGGCCAGGGGTCTTCCCTGCACTGTGACATCTAGTCTCAGAGTTTTCTGCACCAGACTGGACCTCCCAGCCCATTACACCGCAGCTGCTGGTCACTGGTCCCCCCATTACCTCCTTGCTGGCCCCCGCTCCCCTCAGAGCTCAGCATCCATGTCTGTCAGCCTGTCCCGTCCCCGATTGCGGTTTCTCCCCTGCCCTGATTCCACTTCTGGGAATCCCTCAGCCCATCTCAGAGCAGTCCCCCACCGCTGAGCTCTGCCCTCCAGGCTGTGCCCCCTGCCCAGATAGCCGCTGGCTGCCAGATGCCCCACTTTCTTCTCCCAGAGACCCTTCCACATCCACCTGCAGAGCGGCAGCTTCCGTATTCTTGAGCGCTGGCTCCCAGGTGACCCTGCCTCCTTGGCCCCTCCCTTCAGACCCTGGGGCTAGCCCCCACCCTCACCCTGAGGAGCAACTGGTTCCTGGGCCCGGGAGCCAGGACTGGCTGCTCCTGGAAGTCCCTTGTCAAAGGCCACTGCTTAGCCCTTTGTCTGCAGGACAGAGCCGTGGGGCGCGTGCACTGAGGCCGGCCCTGGAGGTGTGCGGAAGGGGCTGAGGGCAGAGCCTGTGGCTCCGTGCCCTGCATGGGGGGCCAAGGCTGAAGCCGGCCGCTGATCCCTCGTGTCCAGAGGTGACTCTCCTTACCTGAAGGCCATCACGGCTGCGCGGACCTAGTCACCTCACGCCCCGGCCCTCAGGCGGGTCAAGGTGTCGAAGTTCTTCTGTGGGTCTTTGGTTGCGAGGGTTGAGTCCAGATTACAGCGCTTTGTTGTCCGGGTTCGACTTTATGTTCAGAGTTCTGAGTGGCCCAAGGATGGCTGTCACTCTCCATAGACGCAGGTGTTTCCAGCCGTAGGGAGGCGGCTGCTTCCCAGGCTGGCCCAGAGGAGGCCTGTGGACCTGACCCCTTCCACAAACAAGCCTGGACAAGGCTCTGGGAACCGTTAGGGGGCTGAGTGGGGCAGAGGATAGTTTGGCCTGAATGTGGCAGCTGGACACCGTGCCCCCGGCACGCCTGGGCAGGTGGAACTGCTTATCCGAGAGGAGAGTAATGTTAAGAAAAAACTATTTTCTTCGTGGAAATCAGCCCATTTTAAAAACAGAGCCCTAAAGCCTGCTTGTCCTTGGCTGGCGGACTCTCCCGTGAAGTGGTCGTGTCTCCTGGCGGCAGTCAGCCCCGAGGACATCCCGGGTCACACTGCGTCTTGTTCAGTCATTCCATGACTCTCCAGGGTGGAGTGGCAAGGCCCCTCTGTGTGCAAGGACTCGTGGGGTCTTGACAGGGCTCAGAGGAAAGGCGGCTCACCTGCAGCCAGGCCCGTGCTTTGTGGGTGTGGCTTTGCTCTCCTCTCATGGTCCTGGTCCTGCAGTCTGACGTGGAGTCTCCATCTTCTCTCCGGCTGCATGTGTGAGTCCTGGGCAGACCACGTGTTGTTTTAGGCTGTCCCTTCAGCAAACGGTTCAGGCGCCCCTGTTGTGGGCCAGACCCTGTGAACAGGACAGGCCAGCAGCCTGCCCGCCGAGCTGTGCTAGCGGGAGGACTTCCCAGAGCGTGGATGCTGCAGGGGAGCCCCTGTAAGCAGGAGTCCAGCATGGCACGGTGCTCAGTGATGCTCCGAGCTGTCTGTTTCTGAAGGGGGAGGGCGCTGGGACAGCGTGGGGTGCGATGTGAGTCAGGGTGCCCTTTGCCCTTTCTGCTGCACCCACCACGGCCCTGTGTCCCTCCACCCTTCCCTGGCCCATGCCAGGCCCTCTCCTGCCCCTCCCTCCTACTTGGCCTGCAAGTCCCCGTTCAGATGTCCTTCCCGCCCTTCAGGGCCACACCTGCTTCCCGCCCTTCAGGGCCACACCTGCCCGAGCAGAAGCTGTCCCTCCTGGAGGCGAGCTCTGCGCTCAGGGCCCTGCCCTTGTGTCTGGGAGTCACTGCCACTCCCTGACAGATGGGGGCCCACAGCAAGCCCCCAGGATGAGGACCGTCCGTTTCCCTCTGTGCTCCCCAGGTCTGGAGACAGGGCTGCAGAGTCGCTGCTGAGTGCCTGCGGCGAGGCTGGCCTAGCAGAGGGGCTGCCGGCTGCGGGCTTTGGGCTCTGAGGGCTGTTTGATTTTAGGAATTGAAATTCTGAGGCTCTCTCCCCAGTGTCGGCTTCCTGGGTGGGGTCTTTGAGCCGTGCTCTGGGAACAGGCCTGGTTGGAATCCTAGCTCCACCACTCAGGAGCACGGTGACTTTGAGCAGGTGCCCGGGCCTCTCTAAGCCTCAGTTTGCTCCCCTGTGAGACGGGTTTGCGTTCAGCACTCCCTGCCCGAGGGGCTGTTGTGAGGTCAGATGAATGTCAAGGGCTCAGCATGGTGTAGCGCTGGCCAGGGCCAGGCGAGCGGGGACTCTTGTTCCAGCCAGGTTGGCAGGGCTCCTCGTGGCTCAGCCCACAGCGGGGAATGGTGGTTCATACTCGGGGCTCAGTCTGATGTGGCTTTTTCTTCTAAGCCAGCGAGCGAATCATCAGAATCTTTATTTTCCTCGTGGAACTTCTAACCCAGTATCTCTTTTCATTTCAACACTGTGCTCACTTAACACTCAACGAGCAGGCCGGCCTCGGCTTCTCCAGCTGGGCCGGGAGCAGCACCCTCACTGCCACCTGGTGCTCCTCTCCTCACTCCTCCGAGGCCCAGGGCTGCTGTATCAAAGCACCACCACCTGGGCAGCGGCACAGCAGCGGGCTTCCTCGCCGTCTCAGAGGGGACAAGCCTGAGGTCAGGGTGTGGGCAGGGCTGTGCTCTCGGGCGGCCAGGGGAGGGTCCGTCCCGCCTCTCCCAGCTTCTGGTGGCCCCAGGCCCCCTGAGCTTGTGGCCACATCATCACTCCAGTCTCTGCCTCCGTCTTCCTGTGACTTCTCCTCCGTGTGTCTCTGTCTTCGCCCAGGGTTTTCATCTCCTATAAGGACCCTTATAGGAGCACTGGGTTAGGGCCCACCCTAAAGGCCTCACCTTCTTGATCACATCTGCAAAAACCCTATTTCCAAGTACGGTCGTAGTCACAGGTGTCGGGTTAGGACTTCAAAATATCTTTTTGGGGCACACAGTTCACCCCACAGCAGCCCTCGTTAGTGTTCACGGTACCGATGAGGAGGAAGGTGAGCTGGGAGCAGAAACCCTCACGATTCTGGAGCGTTCGCTCAGGACGGTTCTGAGAAAGGGGCTGGGATTTTAGTTGCCATCTTGGCAGGAAGCTGCCAAGCATCTGTCCAAATTAAACCAATTTCAGTGTAGCATCTGGCAATTTGTTTACATCTCTGATTTTGGGGTTTCTTGTTCTCTGGCTGGAAAACAGCTGGAGGTGGTCGCCGAGGTTGGAGCCTGGAGGCACGTGGCCCTGTGGCAGCCCAGAGGCCTTGCCAAGACCGAGGCCTGGCCCCAGGGCCGCCATGTCGGGTCCCATCACTTGGGGAAGCTATGGGTCTCGCTGAGGGGTTGGCTGGAATTTGGGAGTTTTGCTTGGCCTGGCAGGGACTTGGTGAGATAGGGTACCCAGGGCTGGCCACTCTGTCGGGCAGGTATGCACTGAGGGCCTTCGGGGTGCCAGGTGCTGCATTCAGGCGTGGATGGAGCCGTGGACTGGCCCTCGCTGTCCTGGGGCCAAAGTGTCAAAGTGGCTGGTGCTGGCACCTGTTGGCCGCTGGACTTAGAAGAGTGGCCTCTTCAGGGGGCCTGGCCTGTTCTCAGACAGACCGTCTGGTCCCACGGACAGCAACCCCTTCACGTGGCCCCTGCTGAGTGGTCTTCAGACCTCAGACAGGAGCCCTTTCCTGGCTGGACGTTTCTTAGTTACAAAGTAAAGGAAGTTTATCAGATGCTAGAAACCCTGTGTGATAAATAGAATTTCTCTTCCTGCCTAGCAGGTGTCTAGGGGCAGGTGTTGGCCACCTCTTGGTAAAGAGGCAATTCTGAAAGTGAGCCGGAGGGGCGAGCAGGCCCCTGCTAAATGCGGCAGTCGCCTCTGCCCTCTGGGCAGCCCCCCATGCCCCGGACCCCTTCTTCTCAAAAGAGTCAAATGCAGGCAACCTGGGGCCAGTTGCTGCCACGTGTGGGGGCACGACGCACGAGTGGATGCCATCCTGTGTGACTTGAAGGCGGCCAAGCAGGGAGGGCTTCCTGGGCTCGGGGGTGTCTCATGTTTGCCCGAACATCAGCGTCCCGGGCAGGGCATCAGCCGAGGGAGCAGAGAGCCCAGACTCATTCTTGGCAGTTTGTTTGCCTTTAGCAGTTTTTGGATGGAGGTGTGAAATGCATGTGTGAAGCACAGTGGCTGCATTTACTCAGGAACACACGCCAGGGACCCACCACAGCTCGGGGACAGCGCATCCGCACCCCGAGAGGGGCTCCTCAGCCAGTTCCCCCGACACAAGGTTCCGACTTCTCTCCCTGGTCCCGAGCAGCTCGGGATGGGAGCCCAGAGCAGGTCCATGCCTGGTGGTGCTGTCCTGCTGGGCCGTGTGCGAGGCTGTGGGGGCCTCACCTTGGGGCTGCCGGCCTCCACGTGCCTCGGGAGGAAGCCACTGCCAGGGCGCAAGTGGCCACAGTTTCTCTTGAACGGGGTGCTGGGCGCTGGTCCGTGTCCTGGGAAGGGCAGGCCCTGCCCGATGGTTGGGGCCCTAGGCATCGTGCTCGATGGCTGGCTTTTCTGTTTGCTTTGCTTTCTGGGAAATGTGCAGACTGGCCGCTGGGGGCGTGCCTGAGGCTCGGTCACCTCAGCACCCAGGGAGTGCCGCAGACTGCCCCTCTCCTGTCCGTCAGCTCTCATTCCCAGAGTGCCCACAGCCGCCAGCCCACAACTCTGCCCGAGCTGGGGAGCAGCCAGCACACTCGTCTCTGGCACGTGCCCTGTGGAGGCCAGACTTCCACGGAGCAGAGGAGCACTGAGGAAAGCACGCAGGAGGGGCCTGGATGCCAGCTCACCTGACGGGTGGGGCGGGGGTGGCACCAGGGCAGGCGGCAGAACCTGGGCAGAGGCAGGGCTGCAGCAGGTTAGCACGCAGGCCGTTGGCTGGGGTCAGGTCTCAGCTCCACCTCGTACCAGCTGTGTGATCTCAGGCAAGTTGCTCGCCAGATCTGTGCCTCAGTTTCCCCACCTATGAACTGAGGGTGGTAATACTGCCCATCTTGTTGAGTTGTTGTGAGGGTTGAGTTCAATGTAAAATACCTCCGACGAAGAAAACCACGGAGACCCGGCTCTGTGAAACCCGACAGGAACAGATTTTGAAGTATGAGATGGACGGCACGGTTCCCGCAGGAACCCGGCACTAGCGGGAGGAACGAGCTGGGCTCCGCTGGGTGCTGCTCCGAGGCCAGGCTGGTTGGGAGCATGTTGCTGTTGCCCCAGGGCCAGGAGCCTCGTGGAAACTGCTGCTGGCCTGAGCCCTGCGAATGAGCTCACAGCTTGCGGGAGCCACAGCCTCACCGGGGAAATTACCTGAGGAAATGAGCTGGAGAGAGCCACATGGGGCTGCTCCGTGGGGCCTCTGAGCCAGCTCTCTGCAACAGGACAGACAGCTTTCCAGGGACGGTCCTGTCTCAACCTGGGCTGGCTGCTTTCCCGGCATGGATCCTGCTGTGCATCCTCACTGGACAGGCAGGGCCAGCCTCATCCCCCACCACAGGGTCAGCACTCACCTGGCCCCCACTCCAGGCCTCTGAGAATGCTGGGTGTCTGCCCACTCGCCCCTCCTCCTGCCCCTTGAGCAGGCAGCACGCCTGCCTACAGAGGCCCTGGTGCCCTCCTCCCCACAGCCCTTCCCGCCCTGCTGTCCCAGCCTGGCCCCTTAGCTGATTCGTCCTGCACATTCACCCCCGAGTGCTCCCCTCTGGCCCGTCACAAGCAGGGGGCAGGTGGGCGTGCCTCTCTGGAGATGGCAGCTGTGGGGCACCCAGGATTTTACTAGACTTCAGTGTTCAATTCCAGTTTCTTTTCAACAAGCTCCTGTTGCCTTTGTCTTGTAAAAGCCTTAAATAGCATGTGGACTCTGGGGCCGGCCCCGTGGCCGAGTGGTTAAGTTCGCACACTCCGCTTTGGCGGCCCAGGGTTCGGATCCTGGGTGTGGACATGGCATCGCTCGTTAGGCCATGTTGAGGTGGCGTCCCACGTGCCACAACTAGAAGGACCCACAACTAAAATATACGACTATATACTGGGGGGATTTGGGGAGAAAAAAGCAGGAAAGAAAAAAGAGAAGAAGATTGGCAACAGTTGTTAGCTCAGGTGCCAATCTTTAAAAAAAATAAGAAAAAAGGGAATATGGACTCTGGCATCAAGGTGACATCCTTGGGACCCCCCCAGGACTTCCCTGGCTATGTCACCTCAAGCAGGTGCCGAGCCTCTCTGTGCTGCCATTTTTAGTTGTGTGTTGGCGTGAGGTGGTAGCTGCAACACCTTCGCTGGCACAGTTGTCCCCCCATGTGACAGTGACTTTGTCCCTCGCCCCAGCTCCTGGAGGATGCACTGGCTCTTAGTGACCTGGACTCCAGGCTGGCCCCACCCAGGGAGGTGCCAGGCTTCGTCCGTAACCAGGGCTCCTGCTGGGAGGGGATCCCTTGAGATGCCACGAGGAAAATGTTGTGCCCAGGCAGGCAGCAGCTCCCAAAAGTGGCCTTCTGGGGACGAGCCCTCCTCTCCGCCCCTCCCCAGGAGCCAGACTCAGCTCTCTCTCTCTTAATGAAACGGCTGCTGTTGACATGCGAGGCACTTGGTGCATGCCCAGCCCATCTGAGCGCAGGACCTGCCCTCTGGAGCCTCCCTGTTGGGCAGGTGTAGGGACGGCAGCCCTGCCGCCGTGGCTTTGTCATGAGGTTCTTATTGGTGAAATGTAAACATCAACCCTCGTGACGACTAGGAGGTCGACCAGTGACCACAGTGGTGGCCCTGGTGCCAATAACCTGGGTCCGTGAGCCTGACCTGGGGGTGGGGGTGCAGCCCACGCAGGGTCTCTGAGCCCTCAGGCTTGGGAAGGCCCCGACTCGGGATGGGAAGCTGCCTTCCCGAGCTCCCCGGTACATGCTGGGTACTGCTGAGGCCCCCCACTCAGGGTGGGTTTCACCCAGACCCAAACAGGTCGTCTTCTCTGTAAACACCTCCGTGTGTGTCTCTAGAACAACCACAGTGCCATCGTCACACTCAGAAGACTATTGTCATCAAGCACTGATCATTGGTCACCTGCGGTCACTGAGGACCCACTCCCACCTGGCAGGTTGAGCTCCACTGCTCCCTGACCGCCCAGAAAGTCTGAGGGCCTCTGGGCTCCAGCTGCAGGCCTGACCCGAGGCCACGTGTGTGCCTCCTGAGGAGTCTGACTCCATCTCCCCAGCCCCATGGGGCCTGCTGCTTGGGCCCAGCGGGCTCACGGCCCTCCTACCGCCAGCTTCTGTAGGGAGATCACCGTTTATTCACACCCTCCTCGGCGCTGATGCCGGACCAGTCAGGCCTAGTAGACGTGCTTGGCACTAAGCAGCGGGTCCAGAAACCTTCTCCCTGTCACTGGACAGGGCTTTGCTCCAAGGAGAATCTGGCCGCCAGACCTGGGACTGTCCAGAGGAGGGGCTTCGGTGTAAGGGGTCTGGCAAATCCCTCAGCTCCTGGATGCTCACAGGGGCGCTGAGTGCCAAGCGAGCGCTCCAATGTGCTGTCTTCCCTGCTGGGTGACAGGCACTGCCCTGACACGCGGTCAGAGGGTAGCAGGCGGGCACCAGGGCTGCGGCTGCCCCAGAGAGAGTGAGCTGAGCTCGAAGTTGAGGAGGAGGGACCACCAGAAAAGCCGGGAAAAGAGTGTTCCAGACAGGGAGCAGCCCTGCAAGGGCCCTGTGGCGGGAGGCAGGGGCTCGTGTGCAGGCAGGCAGCACAGCAGCCAGGCACAAGTGAGAGGCCTGAGTCGCGCTCTGAGTGCTCCCGCGTGTCCCCAGGACGCCCCCTCTGCCTGCTTCTCCTGGGGGAGGGGCAGGGTGCCATCGGGGTGCACGGGGCCCATGTGGGCATGCGGACCGGTCTGTCAGCACTGGCAATAGCACCAGGCAGGGTACCTCCCACGGCCGCAGCGCCGTGAGGTCATGGGTAGGGTTGGCAGGACTCGTGCCTGTCCGAGGAGCTGCCCTGCAGAGCCACGAAGGGACCCCAGTCCAGTCCACCACACCCCCTTCCAGGGGCTTCCGCCAGGTCCCTCAAACCTGCAGAGGACCTCTTTCTGCCTGCAGCCCGCCACAGGTGAGCCGGGCCACCCCACCGATCCTGGGCCTGAGAGGGCTCTTAGCACCACCCGGCTGAGCTCCCCCAGGCAGCAGGCAGACCAGGGTGTGGCCGGCCACCCCTCCCAGCACGGTGCCCCTCATTTTCTTCTGGCAAGCTCTGGTCCTTGGGTGGCCCTGCCAAAGCTCAGCCCAGGGCCCGGCCCGTGGCCTAGGGGGAGAAGAGAGGAGAGGAGCACGGTGCCCAAGCGGCAGGAGTGACCGAGCGCGGCCCTGGGTCCATGAGGGGCCCTTCCCCACAGCAGCGCTGCTCCAGCCCTGGGCAGCGCCCTCAAAGGTAGCCTCCCCTGGCTGTGTTCTGAGCCCCGCGCTGTCTCCTTCACAGAAGGAGAGTTGCCTCCCAGCGCTGCTCCCTTGAGTTTCTGGAAGATGCAGTGGGATGTGCCTCCGTCCAAAGGTACGGGTCCCTGGCCACCACTCGCCTGGGGGGCAGAGAGGGTCCTGGGGAGGGAGGAGTGACCTGTTTGTCACCTTGCAGAACCAAACACATATCTGGGTCCCCCAGACACAAAGGCCTGAAGAAGACTCACTTCATCAAGAACATGAGGCAGTATGACACCAGGAATAGCAGGTATCAGTGGGCAGCGGCCGCAGGCGCGGGACCGCCCCGACGGGAGGACGGCTGTCCTTCCTGCTGCTCCCATGCGAGGCACCTCCCAGGTCTCTTTGTCTCACAGTGTGTAACTGGGTACTTTCTGATGCCATTAGACTCCCACCCCTCCAGGATGGCAGAGGATGTGCCCTCTGAATGAGACAGTCCTCTGGGCACGTGCCTCTGCCTCCGGTGCCCTCCAAAGCCTGGCCTCTCCTGGGTGAACTATGACCCCCAGCTCTGGCCTCCACCCTGCCTGCATGGGGCAGGCCAGACCCTTCCCGTGCACCCATCACGTGGAGGGGACAGGCTCGCCAACAGGACGCCCTTATTAAGCACCTGGAGGGAACCAATAAGAGCTGGGGTGGCCAGGCTGGCTGACTGTGGCACGGGGCCCCTTGCCCTGAGAGTCCCCTGGACACCTGGGGCAGTTCCCTTCACCTGGGTCCAGGCAGGAAGGGGTCTTCCCTGGAAACACTGTCACCCTGTTTTGACCCCCTGCCCTCCTCGCAGGATTGTCCTGATCTGTGCCAAGCGGTCCCTGTGTGCAGCCTTCTCGGTCCTGCCCTATGGAGAAGGCCTGCGGGTCAGGTGAGTGACCTGGTCCACGCCCGGTGCAGGGAGGTGTGGGCTGGCCTTCCCCGGCTTGGCAGCCTCACAGCGGTCAGCAGCTTCCACTGAAGCTTCTCACGAGCTCTGAAGGCCCTTCCGGTCCTAGTTCTCCAGAGGGAGTGTGTCCACACCGTCATTTTGTTTGAGCTGCCTAAATGTAGGTGCCTGGGACATTTGTCCTCGTGGGAACACTGCTCTGCGTCCTTGTGACCAGTCCAGGCAGCTGTGTCCCGTGTGTCCCTCTGGGAAGAAGGAGGGCAGGGTCGGTGCCGTGTGACCTGACATCAGATGGTGTAGGGAAAGCCGGCCAAGGGTTGACCGTCAGGCAGAGGGCACACGGCCAGAAGGCAGGCTTGAGGCAGAGCCTGGGTCTGTGCTGTGGGGCCACATCGCTGCTGGCCACCAGGGCGTTTCAACAGGAAGTGTCTGGGACTAGGAAGGAGCGAGACCAGACGGTCCTTAGCACAGGAGTCGTCACCGCGTCCTCTGTGATGCTGGCGCTGCTGTCCTCCCAGCCACAGCACATGTCCTCAGCCTCGGGCCATGGCAGGTGCCAAGGGGGCGAGCTGCCAGCCCGGAGGCTCTGCTCCCCTCCTGCAGGAGGGGCAGGCCGAGGGCCCAGCAGCTTTCTCCCATCCGTGTGCTGCAGTGACCTGAGGGTGGACAGCCAGAAGCAGAGGCATCCGTCTGGCGGCGTTTCCGTTCCTTCTGAGATGGTCTTTGAGCTGGAAGGTGTTGAGCTGGGAGCAGATGGAAAGGCAAGAGTCGGTGCCACACACGGTCGGGGCTGGGGGCACAGAACTCGCATTGATGAAGGAAATAGACATGAAATCGTGTTTCACTTTCATCTTATAAAGTGCAAGGTGCAAGGCCACACAGCCCTGTGAGAATGGGCCTGAGGGTCTCGCTCAGCCCCAGGAAACGAGGAACGACCTGAGTTGTGGGGGTGTCCTGGGTGCCTTCTGCACTGGTGGTCAGAGGCCGGGGGCTTCAGAGGCAGGAAGAAAGGTCCTGTCCTGCGTATCCCAAGTAAGGGATGGCGAGGACGGAGTTCCAAAATGTTCCTGTTACTGAGAACACTAACTTCAAGTGAGTGAGCAGCACCCAGCTAGGGCTCCCCTGGAGCATTATCCCTCAGCAGCTTGAGCTGTGTGGTTCCTTCGTCCCTTTGTGTCCACGTAAGGGGAGCATTTGTGTGCAATGCTCCAGCAGCAGGAAGGGGTAAAAGAGGGACAGGGCTGTGGGGCCTGGAAACAAGCAGGCCTGAGCCCTGACGCGCTTGTCTTTCCAGGTTGTGTCTTATGCCAAGTTCCTGTACCCCACCAATGCCCTGGTCACACACAAGACTGATGGCCATGGCCTGCTGCCCCAGTCCCGGCCCAGCGTCCCCCGGGCTCTGCCGGGGTCAAGATACAAACCTGCCCCTGCCAAGGCAGCAGCAGCCGGCCCGGAACTAGGTAACCCCACGTGCCCTAAGCAGGTGCAGAGCAGGCGGCCACCCTGGCTGGGCCAGGGACGCTATGTGGCAGGCAGACCAATGAGTCACGTTCAAGCCCGCAGGCCTCAGTCCAGGGGGCTGGGCGTGGGGGGTGGGGCAGGGCGCGGCCTCGCGGGAGACGAGGGACTCGTGATGAAGCAGGCACCAGCGCTCCGCCTGAGCGGGTGGTGGAGAGAACTCATGTCCACAGATGGCTCCAGGGGCAGGGGGCCTCCTTGTCAGGACATCCTTCCTCCCACCCAGCCCTCGGGGACAGGACCCATGACCAGAGCCCCTCCTGGACCCCAGGAGTGTCACCCACCTTGTTTCATGATGATGCGCCCCGGTGCCAGGCGCCTTCTGACCGAGGCTCAGGTTGGCAGGGGCCGGCTGACCAGAGCCGGGGCTCACGGCGTCTGCGCTGCCTCTGCCTGCAGGGGCCGACGTGGGGGATGCTCTGGAGTACAACCCCAACCTCCTGGACGACCCGCAGTGGCCCTGCGGCAAGCACAAGCGGGTCCTCATCTTCGCGTCGTACATGGTATGGAGTGGCCACCCGGGCCACATGCCCACATGGTCCTGCCTCTTGGGGCTTGGGTGGGGCTGTGGGCAAGTCCGGGGCAGGGCTGCCACCCCCACCCCCGGGACACCAGCAGCCCCTCAGGGGAGGTGGGGGACATGCGGCAGGCCAGGGAGCAGCGCCAGCCACACTGCCAGGGGTCAGCGCTGGCCCTCGGCCCACGGGCTTGGCAGCCTGGGTCTCCCAACCCACGTCCCCGGCTCTGGTGCCCTTATCCTGAGGTGTGCCGTTTGCACAGACCCAGCGCCTCTGAAGCCACTAGGCACTCACATCTGCAGACCCAGTGTGAAATGTCCCACCTGCCGCCCTTCTCTGTTGCAGACCACGGTGATAGAGTACGTGAAGCCCTCTGACCTCAAGAAGGACATGAATGAGACCTTCCGGGAGAAGTTCCCGCACATCAAGCTGACGCTGAGCAAAATTAGGAGGTGAGGAGGGCCCGGGCGATGTCTCTGGGCTGCCACGGGGTCTTCCTAAGCCCACTGCTGACGTGTGTCATCTTGCAAGGCCCCGTCGGTCTCTCCTCTCCTGTTTCTGGTAGATTCCTAAGCTTGACAAGTCCAGGTGCGCCCCCCAAGCCCACCCACTTCCTGCCATGTGACCACTACCAGCAGCCAGCTCCCCCACCATGGGTCAGGCCTCCACTTGTCATGCCCACTGAGCCTCATCACTGTGCTGAGGCAGCCCGTGAGGCGGGCACTGCAGGCATCCTCTTCAATAGGTGAGGAAGTCGAGGGCCGAGGTGGCTTGCCCAGGGTCCTGGGGCAGGTAAGTGGTGGAGCTGCCCTGAGCCCAGGCAGCTGGTCCCAGCTGGGGCTCCCCATCACTGCTCTTTGCTGGGGTCCTGTCTATCCCATGCCACTAACCATCCCCCAGCAGCAATGGGGGCTTATCTGACAGTCCAAACACCGCCTCAGCATGCTCCTGCCTCAGGACCTTTGCACTGGATGTTTCCTCCCAAACCTGGGTGCCACAGGAGAGTAGGCAGTCTGTGGGCCACCTGGTACAGTTGAGGGGTGCTACAGACCCCCCACCAAGGGGCTAGTGGACGCCAAGACCAGCCTGCTGCTGGCCCACCATGCTGTGGGCCGTAGTGCTGGGCTGCGCCAGCCTGGAGGAAATGGTGCTTTTCTAATGGCCGAAAGGCACACCTCTCGGGCAGGGAGAGGGTGGCTGCTTCCCCAGCCCACGAGCATTTGGCTTCCGTGTAAACCCGCAGTTTGAAACGGGAGATGCGGAACCTCTCCGAGGAGTGCAGCCTGGAGCCTGTGACGGTGTCCATGGCCTATGTGTACTTTGAGAAGCTCGTCCTGCAGGGCAAGCTCAACAAGCAGAACCGCAAGCTGTGCGCGGGGGCGTGCGTGCTGCTCGCCGCCAAGATCAGCAGCGACCTCCGCAAGAATGAAGTGAAGCAGCTCATCGACGTGAGTCCGTGGTTCCGCCCGGCCTCCCTGCCTGACCACAGTGCCCCGTCGGCTCCGGGAACCCCTGGCCCTAGGCTGGGCACCCCCGAGGGGAGGGTGGTCATCCAACTGCCAGCTAAGCTGGAGCGGGGCCTGCTGCCCACGCCCTGGCTGCTCACCTAGGTGGGAGTGGAGGAGGGCTGTGCTTAACTTCTCTCTCTTCCTCAACACAGAAGTTAGAAGAAAGGTTTCGCTTCAACAGACGGGATCTCATTGGCTTCGAGTTCACGGTGCTCGTGGCCTTGGAGCTCGCTCTCTATCTCCCGGAAAACCAGGTGTTACCTCACTACAGACGCCTCACGCAGCAGTTCTAGCCGCAGCGGTCGCCGCTCAGGGGAGGCGCTCCAAGCCACGGCGGCCCCGTGTGCGTTTGTGGGCCGGGGGGTATCCCAGCCCCTGAATGCGTGTCCCGGCCCCCTTGCTGCACCCGCCTAGTGAGGCTGCTGTGCAGCCCTCACACCCTCGCTCCCCTGGAGGGACCCTGCTTTCATTCCAGAAGGCACCATGCCGCCACGGTATTCTGAGAACCTTCCTGCATTTCATGAAGCAGCTGTGGGGTTTTGTTCCTGTTTCTTCCTTCTCACGTGCCTGAGCCTGCTGTGGCCAGAGGACCTGTGACTTGAAAGCGTGGGGGTGAGCCCTGACTGGGCTCTCTCCTGGCATCACCTGGTTTGTTCAGCCCTGCAGCCACTGCACTGGCGCCGCAGCGGGGACGGCTTCCAGAGCTCAGTGAACACACCGAGGCCACGGAAGTGGACGCACCGAAGGTTCACCTGGGCTGTTTCGGGTTTTGGATGTGCAAACGCAGCGCTGTGGGGCGCACCCCGCCCCCATGGCCTGGCTCCCTCCCAGCCCAGCAGAGCCCCTCCGGGTTTTCCACTCGACCCCACGTCCACAAGCAGAGCTCTGGCCTCAGGTTAAGCCAGCAAGGGCAGACTCATGGTTGGTTTGATGTCCATTTTCACTCTCGGACCTCTGTTCTTCCAAGCATCGCGTCACTGTGAAGTTCTGGTGCACGAGTGTCGCACCCCACCGGCCTCGGCCCAGACACAAGCCCACCCCTGGGGGCCCACGCTTGCCCGCTCACCAGGAAAACTCTGCTTGCCTGTGACACTAGACCTTCAGGATGACCACTGGCTCTTGGCTCTTGATCTTCCTGAGCAAGTGTGATGGGGGAAAACAGTGTATTCATTGTTGTTTAGGATTTGTTCCTGTGAGTTGTTTTTATTTTGAAGGAACAAAAATTGGCTGAACGGGGTCTGCTGAAGTTGTGACTTGAAACCACACGTGATCCTCAAGCGGGGAGACCACTCCACAGCCCCGCCCCTCAAAGGGTCAGCGTTGATGCCTTTTTCTTCCTGGCAGGAGGTAGCAGCTGTCCTGCCCTGCAGCCAGTCCCACTGAGCAGACCCCAAGGAGCAGTCATGGTCTTTTTGTGCAGCTCTGTGCCCGGTGTCAGCAGGCCCCTTTTCACCTCTCCCAGGTCTGTGTCCAGTTCTCCACTTGCGGCCCCAGCAGCAGCACTGGAGAACAGAGGACTGTTTTTTCCTTCCTGGGTCAGCTGGTCTCAAAAGTGACCATGTTGGCTGGCCATTAAGCTGCTTCCCTACTGCTGTCCTTTAACCCATCACTGGAGGGGCTGGGGACAGCCCCAGCCCGTAGTCTGTCCGTGTGGACTGGTGCTTTGCAGGAAGGCCAGTTTTGCCCGTCACAGCCGTCGACCACCAGCACTCAGCCTGGGCCCCCTGGAGGCGTGCCACCTGCAGGCCTGCTCCCCGCACCCGCGTGCTGCTCCTTCTCCCTTGTCCACTTGCCCAGGCTGCGGGAGACTGCAGGATGGAGGTCGAAGCCCAAGTCCACATTCCTACCTTATTTATTGCAGTGCCTCCCCGTCCTCTCCAAGATGGCCCTGACCCCACCTGCCCGCCGCCCCCCCGCCGTGGGAGGGGGCTGGAAGCTGCTAGCCCCGGGCAGCTTGCCTCTGGGAAGCACCCTGTCCTGCCAGCCCAGCATCCCAAGGATACCCCCCATCACAAGCCCTGTAAGGCACTGACTTCCAAAGTCTATGTTCTGGTTTACAACTTAGCCTCGAAGGGCACATCTCCGTGGGAATTTCTATATACAGACGTTAGAAGAACGGCTGATACAGTAATTTAAGTTTGCATATTTATGTGGTAAGATTTAGCTGTTTACCAAACTCATCTGTACCCTCCCCTCAGTGTGTCCTTTTTAACGCCAAGAGCTGCCACTGTGTGGTACTCAAATCACTGCAGCAAAGCTAGTATTTAAGGCAAACTTCAGCCTGACCCGGCATCCTCTACAAGCCCAGAGCTCTGAGGTGTGTTCAAGGGTCTGGTGCCACTCCCTCAGCACCCAGTAGCTGTGGATGTAAACGTGTGTTAAGCGACTATCTGACCTTACCGTCCAGTCACGTGTCACCAATGTGTTTGCAAATGGTAACGGATTTGTGCTTTGAAGTAAAATGTGGTTTTGCAACATACTTCGTAAGTTGTTTCCTTTCAACTGACCAGCCCCTCATCAACCACACACAGCACAGTGTGGGCCCTGACCCTCCAGAGCCCAGGGACGCATGCCTTCAGGCAGAGAACGAACCAACACGGGTGGGTTTTCACTGTTTATTTATGACAAGTATTCCACATGCGTGATCCTCTCCAGTCAGAAGTTCCTAGAACAAAAGGAAAGACAATGGGAAACCCTTCCCTCTGGAAAGCCCTAGGCCTCTGTGTCCACACGGGAGCCCTCTTCTTACTTTGAGACGATGCCGTCGGCCTTGGCCAGTCGGAGAATGGAGTCATCTGACTCGCCCTAGAAAAACGGAGGTTGGGACTATCTCCCCTGCACTGTCCAGCCACATCGCCATCCCGACTGAACAAGTGGGCTGACAGCACAGCGTGGGCAGCCTCGCCCAGCCCCACGGCCTGAGCCTGACTGGACACGGGGCCGTGATAACTGGGAAGCCCCCAGGTAGAGGCCCCAGCGCCCTTCCCCCGCCCCCGGAGGAGGAGGCGGCCAGCAGTCTACCTGCCCACAAACGCTCGGGCCTGAGGACCAGGAGGATGACGCCCCTCCACTCCCCACTCGCAGGCCCCCAGAGCAAAGCCAGGCCACACTCACCATCCTGCGGATGGCCCCGCAGATGGCGTAGGTCTTAAACTGACCGTTGAACCTGCCTGTCACCTTGTCAACCTATAAACAGAACGGGGGTCACAAAGATGGCACCCGAGCGCCTGCAGCCTTAAACCCAGCGTTAGGGAACCATCCGCCCATCCCGGGCTGCCCCGACCTCGCTCCCTCCGCGCGGAGCCTCCTCCCCCAGGACGGTCTCCCCGGCTCACCTCGGCCACGTTCATCTGGATGGACGCGTGGTCCTTGGCGCCGATGATGCGGTTGCTGGCGGAGCTGCGGGGGGAGCGCAGTGAGCGAGGCGGGGGGCTGGGGGGAGGACGGGGTCGCGGGTGGCGAGGGCGGGCGGGGGCCTCACCATTTCCGCGGCACGTACAGGTCCACGAACTCGCCGGCGTCGTTCTGCATGTCGAGGGCGCGTCTGCGGGAGCCCGCGGGGCGCCGTGAGGACGTGGTGTCCGCGCGCCCGGGCCCGGACCCCGGACCTCAGACCCGACCTCGGCCCCCGACCCCAGCCCCGCGCGCCCAGACCCCCGACCCCGCCCCGACCGCGCCTCGCGCCCGCCCGCGCCCCAACCTGGTGCTACCACGCCGAGCGCGAGCGCAGAAAGGAAGCGCCGCGGTCCCGGCAGCGCTATTGGCGGGCGGGGCGGGGCCTCGGCGAGTGTTTCCGGGTCCCGGGGCGCCGCGGCGAGTCTGCGCAGAGAGCTCGGGGCGCCGTGGCGCACTTCCGCTTCCGGCGTGCGGGGGCGGGGCTTGGGTGCCGCGTGCGCTCGCTGCCCGCGGTCTGGGCCTCGGGGCCCAGGGCGACGGTCCCAGACGGGCTGGCGGCGGCGCGCTCTCGCGAGGACCCCGTGGGTCGCGTCCCCCCGCACGGCCGCTGCCCGCGCCCCCGCTCAGCCCCGGGCAGCGACCCCTGCGCTCCTGCGCCTGCTCGTGACGTCCCCGCGGTGCGGGGACCGCCGCGGGGTCCCCTCTCCCCCGTCAGTCCCGGGCCGCCTCTCGGAGCGGTGACAGCCGTTGTTTCCGATGGCAGCGGTGCCCACGCTCCCGGGACGCACCCGGGGGGCGCGGGGTGACGCGGAGACGAGCACGAAAGGCCGTCGTTGGCCGCGAGAGCGCGGGGGAGGCAGCCGCGGAGGGCGGTGCGCGACGCCAGCCCCCGGTGGTGGCAGAACCGGGCCGCACCCCGAGCCCTGCCCCATTCGACCCTCCCGGGGACCCCTCTCGCCGCTCTCGCAGTCACCCCACTCCATCGCTCCGCAGGCCGCTGCCACTGAGAAGGGCTGTGCCGGGCCCCTCCTGCTGCAAGGGTCCGCTAGCGGGAAACAAACCCGGCTGCAGGGCTGCTCCGGGAGCCCCTGCCCCCCGGTCCCTCCGCCAGAACATCCGCCCGGGACTGCGTCTCCCCGATGAGACGGAAGACCCCTCCAGGACGGCTGGAGACCGCGTACACCGCGCCTCCTCCATAGGGGCTGCCTGAAGCTGAGCCCCGGAGGCCAGAGCCTCGGAGATTCGACCACCCCTTTACTCCAAGCGTTGGCTCCACCCCGCTTCCCTGACCCAGGTCTGTGTCAGGCCGCACAGTTGAGGGCTCTTCCCAGCTGTGTCTACTCGCCCTGTGGGGCTGCACAGCACCCTGTTTGAGTCGCTGCCAACCTCGTTACAGCTCTGGGAGGGTGTAATGCCTGGGCCTGGTGGGAGCTAGGCTGCAGATCCCCTTGTGCCTGGAGGCCAGTGTTCATGTGGGCAGTGTGTCTGCTCTTGCTTCCACAGGGCTCCAGCAGCTGGGCATTAGGAATGAGGTCACTGAGGCCAGCGCCTCACAAGAAGGTCACTCGGTGTTCGTGCAGGCCCTGAGAGGTGCGTGCTCTTTCCAGGACCCGCAGCATGTGCACAGACATGATGTGTTTATGTTTGTGGTTGGGGATCTGCACAGCTGGCCTGTCTGCATCTCTGTGTGAGTCAGCCCAGCTGGGCCTGGTCATCAAGACTCTCTGTAGCTGGAGGGCAGGAGATAGAGGCCACTAGAGTACCAGAAAGGAGACAGTGGCAAAGAGGTCTGCAGAGGGTCTTCTTGGAGAAGTCAGCAGAGAAGAGAGCCCAGAAATAAACCTTTGTGTATATGGTCAAGTGATTGTTGACAGGGTGTCAAGACCGTTTAAGGGCGAAAGGATTGTCTTCAACAAATAGTGCTGGGAAAACTGGATACACACATGCAAAAGAATGAACCTGGACACTTACCTCACACCATAGACAAAAACTTACTCAAAATGGATCAAAGACCTAACCGTAGAACCTAAAACTATAGAACTCTTAGAAGAAAACATAGGACTAAAGCTTCATAACATTGGATTTGGCAACGATTTCTTTGATATGAGACCAAAGACACATGCAAGGACAACAAAAAGAGATAAGTGGGACTTCATGAAAATTTTTAAAATTTGTGAATCAAAAGACACTATCCACAGAGTAAAAAGGCAACCCACAGAATGGGAAAGAATTTTTCAAGTCATACATTTAACAAGGGGTTAATATCGAGAATGTGCAGAAAACTTCTAAAAGTCAACAACAAAAAAAAAACAAGCAACTTGATTTAAAAGCAAGCAAAGGACTTGAACAGACGTTTCTCCAAAGGTAAACAAATGGCCAGTATGCACATGAGAAGATGCTCAGCATCAGTGATCATCAGGGAAATGCAAGTCAAAGCTGCAATGAGGCCACCTCACACCCATCAGAAAAACAGAAAATAAGTGTTGGTGAGGATGTGCAGAAATCAGAATCCTTGTGCGCTGTCGGGGAGGTAGATGGTACAGCCACTGTGGAAAACATTATGGTGCTTCCTCAAAAAGTTAATAGAATTGCTATATGATCCAGCAATTCCACTTCTGGGTATATGCCCAGGAAAATTGAAAGCAGAGTCTGAAAGAGACATCTACACACCTGGGTTCATTGCTCCATTATTCACAATAGCCAAGTGGTGGAAGCAACCCAAGTGTCCGTGGATGGATGAACAGATAAACAAAATGTGGCATGTACATACAATGGAGTGTTATTCAGCCTTAAAAAGGAAAGAAATCCTGACGCATGCTACGATATGGATAAACCTTGAGGACATTATGCTGAGTGAAATAAACCAATCACAAAAACACAAACGCTTTCTAATTCCACTTATCTGCAGTACCTGGAGTAACCAAAATCAGAGAGTAGAATGCTGGTTGCCAGTGTCTTGGGGAGGGGGCGGGGAGTTAGTGTTTAGTGGGCATAGAGCTTCTGTTTTACAAGATGGAAAGGTTCTGGAGATGGATGGCAGTGATGGTAGGATGTAATTAACGTATTTACCACCACCAAACTGTACACCTAGAAATGTCTTACCACACAGAGAAAGTTAAGACTAGAAGACATGCGCACATGTAGGCACACACATGGACACACAAGGCGTCACAGTCTCCTCTCCCCTGGGGCCGGGTCCCAAGGCCAAGTTCTTCAAAAGGAAACTCAGTGCCCTTCACCCTTGGGCCCAGGAAATCTGGATGAACCTCTCTTTAGGAAATCCTGCTGTCCAAAGTCTCAGATCCCACCAACAGGAGCGAGTGGCCCCTGAAGGGGGCTGAGGTGGGCCTCTCATCAGCGGGGCCTCCTGGCATTTGTAGGGAGGGGATGGCCGCTCAGGCTGGGGTGGCAGGCTACCAGATTTCAGGAGCTGGCGGGGGAGATGTGCCTACATTCTGCTTGCACTGTCCCTAGCAGCCACTGTGAGGTGCCCGAGAGCCATGCCTGGCCCTGCAGGCAGCCCTGCGAGGGGCCTGGCTCACCTGTCTGCTCCCTGCCCGCTTCCCTGCTGGCTGAAGGGGTCTGAGACACCTCTCTCAGACCCCTAGCCCCTCGCCTATGGGGTAAATTGTTTACTGAGCTTCCTGTGGAGTCTTCAGGTTGGGAAAGGGCCAGAGGGTGGGTGGGACGAATGGAGGGGAGCAGGAGGAGCTGGCACTTGAAGACACTGTCATGCTGAGTCCTTTGTGCAGATCTCAGGGCAACCCCCAGGCTGTTCAACAGAGCAGCAGCTGTTCAGCAGAGTGGTCCGTCAGGTCCCTGAGTGCCCTAGTGTTTACTGTTCCTGCCCCCACTCCATCCCCAAGTGCTCTGGATAACCTTCACGGCCAATATCACATCAGGATTATGGCCAAGTTTGCAGTCTCTCTCTGCCTCTTGGCTGTGTGACCTTGGACACATTACTTAGCTGCTTCCTCCTCCTGGCTGTAAAGTGGGGACGACAGTAATAGAGCCACCCCACCGGGCGGGGGTTGTATGCCTTCAACGAGTTAACATATGTAGTGCTCAGAGTGGGTGTGGCACTCAGGGGGCCCTCAGCATGCCAGCACTCACCACCACCACCACCACCATCACCATCACCTTCAACTTCATCATCCTTACACCCCCGTCCTTATCATTATCACTTTTGTCATCGTCATCACCATCACTGTCATTATCTCCATCACCACCATCATCATCTCCACCATCACCACCATCATCATCTCCACCATCACCACCATCATCTCCACCATCACCACCATCATCATCTCCACCATCACCATCATCATCATCACCTTCGTTATCATCCCCACCACCATCATCATCATCGCCATTATCACCGTCATTATCGTTGTTATTATGTTGTGGCCCAGGTCACGTGGCTAGATTTGATTCCTGGGCTGGTACAGTGTGGCCTTCAGGGAGCCACCCCTTCCTCCCAGAGCAGCTGTTTCTGGGCCAGACCAGCCTGAAATGTATTGTGTATGAAAGGGAACCAGCCTCGAACCAGGAAACCCTCCTTCCGAGCCTGGGCGGGGTCCTGGGGTGAGCTGCAGGTCAGGGCCAAGGGACAGGCCTTCTCCCGAGGCAGACCTGGCCAGAAGCTGTGGCCACGGCCTCTCTTGCTGGCCTTTCATTCTTGGGAGATGTCCTGGCTCATGACAGAATCCTTGCCTCAGAGGAGTTTGTGGGTGGGGAGAGCTCGCAGGCTTCAGGGAGCCACCGAGCAGGTCCTGGCCACCAGCTCCCAGCGTGACTCGGGATCACCCTCCAGTCTCAGAGGGACAGTGGCAGTCACTGGCCCTCCTCGGTCTCAGCGAGGATCAAGGGAGGTCACGGCAGGCATGCAGCCCCGACTGAGCGGAGTGTGGGTCCTTTGGCCTCATTGCTCACAGGCTGTGGTAGCCCCAGGGAGCCTGGGGGAGCCTGGGGGCGCAGGGCCAGCGTCCCGTGCCATTGTGTTTACTTTATTTCATTTTATTTTACTTTATTTCGTATTACTTTACTATTTTTATTTATTTCACTTTATTTCACCTTATTTTACTTTATCAGATATTTTACTTTATTTTATTTTGTTAGATTTTTTTCCTTGAGATCTAACCCACACGTGATAAGAGCACAAGCCCTAAGTGTTCCACCCCCTGGATTTTACGTCTGTCTTCACCCAGGCGGGCAGGCTCCTGCTGACCGCGCTGCCTTGGATCAGAATCCAGGTGGGCCAGGCCCCTTCCCAGCTGGCTCCCAGTAGGCTCCCGCAGACCCCTTCCCAGGTAACAGGCGAAGGTGCCCTGGAGCCGGGGCAGGGGGCTGAACCGGGCACTCAGGGCCTGGCCTGTGCACCGAGTCCACCTGGAGGGCCGAGTGACAGTGACTCCTCCGCCCGGCCATACCGGCAGAGAAACACCAAGAGGTCAGAACCTAAGGACGTCCCCTCTTCTGGCCCCACCCCTCCCGTGGGGAATGGCTACAGAAGACCAAGCCAAGTGACAGGAAAGGAGGCACTTTCATTCCAGGCGCACACAGCATCCAGCTGGCGTGTCCTAGCGGACACATCGAGAGCTTGCCATGCTGGCCAGAGGCCAGCACATTCCAGCCAAACCGGGTGCCATCCAGGCTCAAAGGGCAAGGGCTGCAGAGCACAGGCAGCAGGCCCCTCCACCCCCAGGGCCAGGTCCCCAAGCTGACCTCTGACCCCAGGCCCCTCCATCTCCAGGTAGGACAACACGGTATTAAGGCAAGGACCTGGAAACGAGACAGGCCTGTTTTCCAGCACATCCTCCACTCCCTGACCCTTTGCCTCTCAGAGCCTCAGTTTCCCCATCAGGAGGTTCACACCAGTCTCCCTGACTCCTTGGGAGGAGGTGAGGGTTCAGCAGATGAGGGTCAGCGAGGAGCCTTGTAAGAAAGGCACATGGAGTCCACACCTGGGGCGGGCAGACCACCTGGGGAGAAAAGACCGCTCTTACACCCACCCCTTGGCTGCTTTTCTTCCCAGTGGAAACAAGGCTGACGGTCCATCTGTCTGCCTGTCTGTCTGGGAGGAGACCTTGGACCGGTTCTCAGACCCCAGCTCTTCCTGCCCTTGGAGGAATGGGCAGCATGTGTGGGTCAGCAAGCAGCCACTGGCACCGTGATGGAGCCCCCCAACACAGATCTCCACAGGAACCGGCATCCCCAGGGCCAGCCGCACAGCCATGAGCAAGGAGCCACAGAGGTCCCAGCTTGGCGCTTCTTCAGCCGGCTCGCTCTTCCTGCCTGTGAACTGAGCCTGAGAGCCACAGCCTCCCCAGGAGGGTCGTGACCACCAGCCTGGAGCCTGGCTGAGGCCCCACAGAGACCCCATAGCAGCACTGTGAGGAGGTACAGTTATGAGCCCATTTTACAGAGCAGGAAACCAAGGCCGAGGGAGAAAAAGTCCCTCCCCCAGAGTCACGGAGCTAGGGCGCCAGGGGTGGATGGGTGAGACACAGCATGGCCAGGACGGGGCCTTTGTGCTGGAGGAGAGGAGCCCCCGGTGCTGAGCCTGAGGAGGGTTAAAGGTGGGATTTCAGACACAGGCACCTGCGGAAGCAGCAGTCTGCGGGTCCCTCATCTGCCGTCTGTGCCCTGATGATGCCCAGCTGGGGGCCTGGGATGGACCAGGACCCTTGGGCAGTAGCAGGGCCTGCTCTCTGGGCCCCACCTAGCTGTCTGAGCACGAGGCCACCTGGGTGTGTCAGCAGCTGCAGAAACATGCCCGGAGGCAAAGGTTTGTTTGGCCGTGAAAGCCTAGGTGGAAAGTGATGGAATCCAAATTCCTGCCCCAGGTGAGTGGGCCTGGCTGGGCTTGTCTTGCTCAGCCTGGCCCGGCCCTCAAGCTCCTCTCAGTTCTGGGCAGCTTTTCCCCTCCCCGGCAGGCTCTGCAGGCGCTCTGGCACTCTGAAACCTGGGATGTCCAGCATGGCCTGGCCAGGAGGTGCCAGCGCCCCTCCGCCTGCTATGACCTCATGCAGGTGGCTGTGGGCAGGTGCTGCGTGGGGCCAGAGGCTGTCCTGGGCCCCAGAGTGGGCACTGGGACCTGCAGTGTGCCAGACAGATGGCCCCTGTCCCCAGGGAGCTTACGGCCTGGGAAGAGGACAATGAGCATCTCATCTCAGGAGGCTCTAGGGCAATGGGTCTCACGCAGGGGCGGTTCCCCCCGGGGCACGCAGTGATGCCGGGCTGTCACAACTGGGGGAGGGGAGGGTGCTACTGGCTGCTGATGAGTGGAGGCCAGGGATGCTGCTCAACACCCCCACAGTGCCCAGGAGAGCCCCGCGGGGAGACATCCAGCCCCAAATGCCAACGGTGCCTGGTCTAGAGTTCTGAAGGGCAATGGCCCAGCTGAAGGGGCTGTGTAGGTTGGGTGGTCAGGGAAGGCCTCTCCGAGGAGGGGACATTGTCATGCAGTAACTAGCCCTGAGAGGTGCCATCCCTCACCCCAGTCATCCAGTGCCCCTGCAGCCCTAGGAGAGGAGGTGGAGAGTGCCAGGCCCTGGGGGGGCAGGGAAAGGCAGGCAGGGATCTGGTGCCAGGCCTGGGGAATTCCAGAAGGCAGAGGCCTCCCGACTCGCTCCTCCTCCCAGACTCCCAGCTCCCAGCAGCCTCTGCCACATTCCTCCCCCTGGGTGGGCAGGGGGTGGGGGGCTCGGTGCATTCCTGCTGGAGATAGGGGAGGCCCGGAAGGCAGTCTGCGCCAGCCTCCTGCGGGACCCAGATAACCTCTGTGCAGGCTCTGTCCCGATTGGCTCCCTGGGGCTGGGCCATGGGGCCTTGCTGAGGACGCTTGGGTCGGCTTTGCTAGAGAGCATGTGGGCGCACATCCAGCCAGGAGCAACCCTTCCGAGCACCTTGCAGAGGCAGTCAGGACTCACCAGCCGGCGTGGGCGGTATCCCCAGTGCCTCGCGGTCATAGCGCCAGGAAACGCAGAGTCACACACAGCCTCTCTGATCCTCAGTCTCCCCATCTGTAAAATGGGGTTTCTTGAGCATCACATTAGGTAAAGCAGCTTAGGCGCTTGCCCAGCACCAGGCACCAGGGCACCAGAAACGGCAGCCCTCCAATGACCCCCTGGGTGTGTGGCACAGGGTGGCATGGCGGCGCAGAGTGGCTGGGGCCAAAGGGTCCAGGTCAGATAGTGGAGACAAGGCAGGGAACACAATCAGCCATTTGCTCAGGGATCCAGACAGGTTGTGGCCCTGACCTGAGGTCACACAGCAAGCCAGGGATGGATGGAGGTGGGAGCGGAGGCAGCTCTCAACTCCCAGTCTCGCCTCCCTCTCTACCACTCCCCAGGATCTGAGCGGGAGACCTGGAGGGGACCAGGTACAGACCCCCAGACCCCTTTGGAGAAGGAGACTGTGCTCCCGGTAGATGTCGCCACCAGTGGCCTGGCAGGAGGCTCCCCAGTCTCTGGGTTCACAGCCCCCAGCAATGGTCTCCGCAGAACAGCTGCAGGACTAGTGTTTTGGACGTGTTGAAGCTTGAGGCACACAGAGGCCTGGAGCTGAGCCCACCCACCACCCCTACCTCATCCTGCAGGGCGGCCCACCCCTCACTTCCCAGACAACCAGATGAGCTGGAGGCTTCCAGGCCCAGCAGGAGAGGGGCCCAGCGGGGCGCGGGGGTGGAATCCCCACAGGCCTTCCCCTCCCCTTTTTGGTACTCCTGAGCCCTCCTTTTAGAAATTGGGGCGACAGGATGGGAGGGGCTAGGATGTCACTTGCATCTGAAGCAATGGTGACCCTAGGGAAGGCCCCAATCAGGCACCTGTGGGACGGGCAGGGATGAGGCCCGTGCCCGGGTGGATTTCACAGCCAGGCCTCAGAGGGGCAGGCCTGCAGGCTGACCCACATGGTGATGAAGACAGGGCGGGAGGGGCCGTGACTCCGCCGTCTCCCTCTCCACAGTCAGGGCCCTGTGGCTCTTGGCTCCAGGCTGAGTCAGTCTCCTGTTTAGGGTTGGGTATCTTGGGTTTACTGCAGCCCATGCCTCCCGGGTGCTCACCCGAAGCACGGGACCAGCTGGCGCGTGTCAGGGGGCTGGGTGGGTGGTCCACGGCGCCCTGAGCTAACCCTGCCTCCACCGTCTCCACCTGATGCCCGGCAGGCACCCACGCCCACCTAAGCTGAGCCTCCGTGGCCCCGCTCTGTGTCCACGATCCTGCCAAGGTCGGTCTGGGCCCAGCTGAGCCTCCCTCACAACACCCAGGGCCAGTAACCGAGGCGCACCCCAGGCTGCCCGCTCCTGGTCCCTGGGCAGCCTCCTTAAGGGGGCCGCCCCCTAAGGCTCGAATCCAGACCCGGGCCTGTTTATGGCTAACTAATATTCCACTATGTGGCTAGACCCACCACACTCACCCGCCCACTCACCCACCGATGACACGGGGCTGTCTACACCTTTGGGTGTTCTGAATAGTGCTGCCAGGAATGCTCGTGTGCAAGGTTTCGTGTGTGGACATGAGTTTACATCTCTCTTGGGCATGTTCGCAGGAGTGGAAGTACTGGTCACACGGTGACTCTGTTTAATCTTTGAGGAAGCGTCATGCTGGCGTCCACATGACTGTGCCATTTGCACCCCACTAGGAGCACAGGAGGCCCCAACTTCCCCGCAGCCTCGCCCACTTGTTCGTGTCTGGTGTGTTTCTTCTGCTCAGTGACTGCAGGGCAAGGACTGCACCGTGGACCTCAGGCCACATGAGAGGAGCACCCGGTCGGGCGCCGAGCCCCCACTCCCTTGGCCTACGCCCCCGCCTCCCACGGGGCCTCCAGGCCAGTGTGAAGGTGATGGGGCACAGGTGTCCCGGCATCCAGCCACTATCATCCAGCACCTGCTCAGCACAGGGCTCTGGATGCAAAATAAATAATAAAATAATAAATGTAAATGAAATAAATAAAATTTTTAAATAGCTGTTGAATAAATGGAGGAAGAATATACAACAGACTGGGGGCCTAGGGAGCCCCTGGAGCTGGGATGGGAAGGGCAGGCTGCGAGCGGGTAGGAGAAGCATTCTTGGTGGGAGGTGTGGCTTGTGCAAAGGCCCAGTGGGGCTGCGCAGGGGGCTCTTAGCGTTTTCTAAGGAGGCCAGTGAGGCTGGAGCCCTGGGGGCTCCGAGGGGCGGCTCGAGGCGGGGCCGTGAGGCAGGGGCAGGCCGAGGGCCTTGGAGGCTGCGGCAGAGCCAAAGCTTCCCGGTAGAGGGAAGGGCTGAAGGGTTTCCAGCAGGGGCCACACGGTGACTTGTCTGTGAAAACCACCTGAGACAACAGGCCGTGCGGCAGAGGAGGGCCCCCTTGTCACAGCCAGGGGCCGCAGGGCAGGGGGGCTCGGGCCCTGGGCCGCGTCTGGACCAGGGCTCCCCGCACACCCTGCCCAGTCCCTTCCTGCTCGGTGCTGGGGGAGAGGCGGCAGCTCCTGCCAGCCCAGAGGACGTGCTGGTCTGAACCACAGTGGGACGGACTAGGGTCCGGTCAGCCTGGCAGCCCTCGCCCTCCCACTGCATCCCCTTCAGAGCACGTCCTGGACAG